>NC_060123.1:388929343-389064545 GCF_021461395.2 Schistocerca americana
TGACGGTGGCAGGGGTCAGATACAGGTAGCAAAACGCTAGTTGCAATTAGTGCAGAAACCAGACGGCAGTGATGAGTCGAGGAGGCATGAAAGGGAAGCAGTGGTTGGGAAGGGAGTGAGACACAGTTGTATCCTATGCGCAATGTTATTCAATCTGTATATTGAGCAACCAGTAAAGGAAACAAAAGAAAATTTTGGAATAGGAATTAAAATCCATGGAGAAGAAATAAAAACTTTGAGGTTTGCCAATGACATTGTAATTCTGTCAGAGACAGCAAAGGACTTGGAAGAGCAATTGAACGGAGTAGACAGTGTATTGAAATGAGGATATAAGATGAACATCAACAAAAGCAAAATGAGGATAATGGAGTGTAGCTGAATTAAATCGGGTAAATGCTGAGGGAATTAGATTAGGAAAGGAGACACTTAAAGTAGTGCATGAATTTTACTATTTGGGGAGAAAAATAACTGATGATGGTCGAAGTAGAGAGGATATAAAATGTATCCTAGTAATGGCGAGGAAAGCATTTCTGAAGAAGAGAAATTTGTTAACATCGAGTATAGATTTACGTGTCGGGAAGTTTTTTCTGAAAGTATGTGTATGGAGTGTAGTGATGTATGGAAGTGAAACATGGACGATAAATACACCTGTGCTCATAAATTAAGGATAATGCTGATACATGGTGAAACAACGCTCTGGTGGGCAGTTTGCTGGTTTAAATCACCTCGTGGTATGAGCATGTGGTGCAATTGACCTGCAATAGTTGCACGGTGGCGCTGGCACAGTCCACATTCGCAAAGTTGTGTTGGTGCATGTCGGAGTACAGGTACAGTGCAGTGAGTAAGTGTGCAGACGTTTTCAGATGTGCCAATGGTGACTGTGTGTTGAAAATAGCTCAAAGAACACACATTGATGACGTTATGAGGTGTAAAGTACTAGGGCGACTGGTGGCTGGTCAAACACGGCAGGTCATAGCACAGGCCCTCCGTGTGCCACAAAGTGTGATTTCAAGATTCTGGTAGCAATTGCAGCAGACAGGAAACGTGTTCGGGCGCTACAGTACAGGACGTCCACAGTGTAGAACACCACAAGAAGACTGATATCTCACCATCAGTGCCCGCAGATGGCCACGGAGTACTGCAGGTAGCCTTGCTCGGGACCTTACTGCAGCCACTGGAACAGTTGTCTCCAGACGCACAGTCTACAGGACCCCTGGTCACAGGAGAGCCTGTAAAAGCCTGGTGTCAAGAACACAGTACATGGTCATTGGAACAGTGGTCCCAGGTTATGGTCATGGACGAGTCCAGGTATAGCCTGAACAGTGATTCTCACCGGGTTTTCATCTTGCACGAACCAGGAACCAGATACTAACCCCTTAATGTCCTCGAAAGGGACCTATATGGAGGTCATGGATTGATGGTGTGGGGTGGGAAAATGGTGGGAAAATGATTGGTGCATGTACACCCCTGCATGTCTTTGACAGAGGAATTGTAACAGGTCAGGTGTATCGGGAAACAGGCTTTTCTCAATAAACAGCTTTTAGTATCGATGAAATACAGTGTGCAGTGTTGCAAAAACTTTATCAACAACATTTTTAATTCTTCCTTATTGACAGAGTTGTCACTAAAGCTTGGCATTCTCTGAATTAACAGAAAAATCTCTAGGCATAATTGCACTAAAATCTTAAGTGTTCAGTAGTATGTTCCTGAACCAGTTGTCACTGACTTTCAGCTTTTCCACAGGAATCATAGCATACAAATAAGAGTGAAGGACTACCATTCCTCAGATCCAGTTTCTGTCCATCTTGACAAGCGAGAGCACATGGAATCTGATGTATATGTTTTGGTGTGTAAATAAAATTGCTACATGTTTAATTAGGTCTTCCATTACGAATATCTGAGAAAAAGAGGCTTAAACTTTGACCAAAGGCACATTTGGGTCATGTAGCTGAATCATCAAATGTGTGTGCACAAATGGATAAAAATCAGTTTTCTTTCAGTCAAACATGTTGCTAAAGTGTGCTTTTTTCCCATGCACTTTGCACTCACTGTGACCCTTCAGAGCCTGTAGAATTTTCATCTCTTGTAGGAACAGATGGTTGTGTTTTGGTTGTTGTTTACACAGATGGGGACTGTTACTTTGAGATTCTTTTGAAGGATTTATTTTCAGTGTCACTGCTAGTCAGACTCTCTAAGGTTTCTGCCTCTCTACAACTCTGATGGGATGCCATTTTCTTTCCATTTACATAAACCAGTCTTAGTCAATAGCCAGTAACTAATTCTGAAGAAGAAAACAGCAACAGAAGACAATAGCAGCAAGTGCACACAAGGACTCCAACTGAGCACACCAAATGTTAAACAGCTGGTAGGCTCTCAGTGTGGAAATCTGGCTCTGCATGTTAACATGTCCAGAACACCCAAGGACCTGAGCAGCTGTGTGTCATAACACAACTGGAGCAGACAGGGGTCATCAACGTGGCACATAACAACATGTCTACAACACCTGGTAGAAGGAGCAGTAGCATGTTTAAAACGTCTAGAGGACATAGGGACAGGAGCAGCAATGTGCGTTAATACACCTTGAGTAAGTAGAGGTGTAGCTTGAAAATTGTTTTATGTTGCTGAGTGAAAAGATCCTGTAATGTGAAAAGCATAAGTAAAACACTGGGTATCAATTGTTTATATAATCTTCCTTAATACTGTAGGTCTTTCAGTGTGTGTACAAACATTGTCCTTTACTGTACAACTTTGTATGTGTGCTGGGCAATTCTAACAGCACAAAGAAGCTCTGCATTTCACACACCCATTTCTGTTGACAGTGTGACACACTTCCAAATTCATGGCTTCCCTTCCTTAGTGGGAAAGTATTTGACCTACTACATCAAAGTGCCAAGCCTTTTGTTGATGTTCACATAAATTTGGTAATGTGTTTCTACCTGCCATGTGCATCAATAATTATTCTTAGAACTTGAAGCTTATTTTAGATATCCATTTTAAGTTATTTCCTTAATAAAAATAGGTAAGCAGGAGTCTGAAAAGTCAAAGTTATAACCTCAGGAAGCTTATGTGAATAGAAATTCAATTTTATATCTTGGGTGTGGAAATGTGATAGTGACAATACATTTTGCTTTACTTTGCGTAGTGCCAGATTTCTAGGAAATGCCACAACTTCACAATAATTCCCAGTATCATGTAAGATGAATGATGTTGTTCTATTATTCCTACATGTCGGGAAAATACTGTTTCATTGCATGAGAAATATAGTAAAGTGTAATTAACATCATAGTCACTAAACACTCCACTTGTAAATAAATATGTAGCCAATGTAAATCAGATTAAAATCTTCCTGGGTACACTACTGTGGTATTACTTGAAATTCATTCAGGGTCAGTCCCAGAAATGTTATATTTTCAGATACAAAATTAGCAGCCCAAACTTGGATGTGAATAATTGGTTCCAGGTAATGAAGTGTTATTGCACCCAGATTGTATTATGCATAACTTCATGTTTGGCTAGACAGTTCAAATGATTTAGAGTAAAAGAAAAGTTAATTGTGTGTATGTGTTTGCTTTATAAGTTTTTGTGTTATTTCTATGAAATGGATTCTGTTGCTAATGTAATGGTTATGTCTTTCGTATAAAGTGTAGCTAAGCAGTGCAACTTTTTTTAGTTAAATGTGTCTTCAATGTGCAGATTGTGAATTTGAATAGTGCTGTGGAACAAGTCAAGCTAGAGCAGCAACAGCTGGAACATGAGCTAGATTTCATTGTGGCTCAGCAGCGAGAACTGGAAGAATGCTTAGTTCCTTTGGAAAAAGAACTTGAGAACACTATTACTACAGGAATAGATCCAGAGCGGGAGCGAACGTGAGTGGCCTTGCAAATCTTGCTCACATGTTATTTGCATATTTATTTCTTCCTCCTCGTATTGATGTTAGTTTCATAAACTGTGTCGCTTTGTAACAGTGTTTTCTGAAGATACTTACTTTTTGTTTACCACTCCATCATAATTACAGTTTTTGTGTGTTGTGAATGTTAGGAAATTATTTTGATTGTAACTTTTTTTCAGTTACGATTTGGCTGAGAATCTAGATTCTCAGCTTAAACAGATGTCGGAAGATCTCAAGGAACTTATTGATCTGTTGAATGAAATGAATCGCAGTGGCAAGGATTCAAATGATCCGGTAAATTTCATTATTTTTTGTTCGTAAACGTAAAGCGACTTTCTCTAAGAGTGACAGTTTATCAAAGTAAGTTGTACTTTATTTTGAAGCATGGACATTGTAGTTGTGTTCTGAACAAAATATCATTCAGATGTCCACCACAGCTTTGAACACACTGACAGTCTGTAATACCCTGATGAAAGTTCATCTCCAAATGTTCCAAAGTTTGTGGCTTGTCAGCATAGACTTGGGCTTTGATGTAGCCCCCCAACAAGACCCCCTATGGGTATCATATGTGTAATACAGCCAACTGGTTGCAGCAAGATTTTACTTCAACCTGGTTTTGACACCAACTATGGGTAATGTCAGAAAGTCCAGACAGTTACCTCAAAGGATTACAAAACCATTAACGTAGAGGGAAAACCAAGAATAGATGGTTATTGTACCAAACAGATTCATGCCAACAAAAATAATCAATTGATGACGAAATAATGTAATTGAACAGATAAAAAAAATCTACTCAAAGCGGAAGCATAGCACATCACAAAAAAAAATTTAAGAAAAAGGGGCGCATGCATGCATGCATGCACGCAAAGGCTTTACTTACGTAAGTGTTCAGAGCCAGTGGCTGCTCCTCCTGGCAGAAGGGTTGGAGGAGGAAGAAGCTGGGTGAAGAGAGAGAAACTGGAGAGGTTTCAGAAAAGAGGTAGAGTTCCGAAAATTCACCCAGGGGAGACCTACTGGATGGGATGAGAAGGATCAAGACTTTTTGCCTTCTCATCCTGACTGGTAAGTCTCTCCTGATGCAGGGTTCTGGGTGACTTTTCAGAACTCTACCTCTTTTCTGAAACCTCTCCAGTTTCTTTCTCTTCACTCCTCGTTCTTGCCCTTCAACCATTTGAGCTCAGAATATATATGTCAAGGGTGTTGGATGGTAGTTTTGTGGATCACTTTTACTACCCGTCTTGTAGATGAGTGTGACCTGTGCTTTTTTGTCCAACAACTGTGCATGATTCTTTGTTCGAGGCACCTGCAGAGGATTGTAGTTAGAAGAGGCCAGCCACAGAATCAGTATAGAATCTGACAGGAATATCTGGTTTTTCGATCGTATATCAATCAGTGCACATGGAGAGAATGTAGCTTATTCATCAGATCCATTAAAATGGAATGCAGGATGCATTAAATGCTTTGAGATATAAATTCTCACTTATGGCTTTTAGGTTTTGATTAAATACTATTGCATTAAATTAGGAAAATAGTGATGTTTAACCCTTGGGCAGCCATGTGGCGTACTTTGTACGCATGTACAGAATAGCTGTCTTTATGTCGCCAAGGTAAACATATGAGCAAAATCAGAGTTTAATCATACAACAATAAAGTAAACTTACATTTTATGAGCTAAATCATTGTTTCATTAAACAATAATAAAACAAACATTCATCATACCACTATCTACTCAAGGCATTAAACAGCGCAGTTGCATCAGATCCCAGCCAACCACTTAGTCAGTTGCTAATGATCTTGTACACAACTGCCTCGTTATGGGATTATGCTGCTAGCTTGGAATCTGGGTCATTTTCTTGCATGGGTTGTAATTTTTTTCTCACCTAGTTTGCTGTTTATTTTATACTGCTGCTCACTTGGATGTATCCACTACTTATCATTGTGTTAGCTGAAGCAGTAATGAAGGGATAGGTACGGGCTCACAATCGTAAAGCAATGGAATGGTACAAGACAATGTTATTTGTGGTTGGCGCACTTTATACGTAGATGCACCCACTCGAAGGTTGAAGGAGTAGCAAGCAAAAAAAATAATAGACAACAAACCCTAAATTTTAGACTGTCACAAGGAAATTTTTTATTAGAAAATGCTAGTCACACTGTAAAGTAATCTCTAGTGGTTATGTATACTTAAGGTGCCAATATTTTGTAGCTATTATTGTACAAAGTAAATTTTTGTGTTGTATGCAAAAGCTCTTTGCTCTGTTACAGTTTGTGCAAATTGGCCGGATTTTAAATGCTCATATGAACTCTCTGCAATGGATTGATGAAAACACTACTCAGCTCGCAACTCAGATCGAACAAGTATCAAAACTGCATGACATACTCAAAAGGGAGAATGAACGATCTTTCCATCTTACTTATGATAAAGATTATTAAACTCTGTACAACAAACCACTGTGATTATGTTTTTCAATAAAAATTCAGAAATTAATACTGATTAAATCATTTCTAAGCCATTTGCCAACCTCTACCTTGCTTCCTTTGTATTTCAAAACTGTATTACTGCCGAACCTCATTTCAAGATGCAGAATTTATTTTAGTTGTCTATTAACAGCTACTAGTGCATGCAGATAGAGCTGCGAAAATGGTGGCTGGATGACAAAGAATGGATGGTGCTCCCCCCCTCCTCTTCCTCTTTGCATTCTTCAGCTGAGTTGGGACTTTGACCTGAAGCTCAAACACAAAGATCACAACATTCCCAGATATTACCATACAAAATCTATATTTGCAGTAATTATGATTTTGATTGAAAGAAATAGTTTCCTGCCTATTTGGACTGTTCACACAGCTGATTTTTGAACACAGTGTTTCAGTAACTTTTTAAGGCAAAGGCATAGTATTACACATTACAGGATATAAGATGTTCATTTTTGTCATCTTCAAAGTCTGTGCAGATCACCTTAATGTGCGTTTTACGTACGTGTGGGGAACAAATAGCACATACTGTGGAATGCTTGTCACATGCACACCTTCATTTGCTAGGCTGTGGTAGCTGGTCCTGTTCTTTGCATGCTGGCACCAGATCCTCTCCCTGCAAGACGAATCTATATATTTATCATAGATTTTGATATATACGGAACTGGCCATTTTTTGACAACATTGTCTATTAGTCTCCTTAGCCACAGCCTTCAAAAATTCGTGTATTGTAGCTTTATTACCAGAGCTTGTAAGAGAGAAATGGATTCAGAGCAGATGTTTACCAAATGAAGGGGGAGGAGCAGGGAACAAACCATGAATGGACGTCTTCCTTTTACCAACGCTGCAATTACTACTAATCCAATCACAAGTAGCTACTCCAACATCCATGTGCTCAAAAAATGTAGCATCTGGCTTTCTTTGACAGCCTTTTGTATTCTTCAATCTTTCCATCATTATGCATCATGGAGAAGAGTAAAACAGACAGCGACTTAGTTGTAAAATATGACACCGTTGTTGCATCTTTTATAAAACTGAACACACTTGAAGCTACTGTTATTTGTTTATTGGTCAAAAACTGAGATGATTATCTGGTTTATCTTTTGTATAGTATTCTGACCATGTCAACCTTTTTTCCCCACTACAGTTCTGGCAAGAGGCATGCTGTTATACCACTTATTGTAGTTAAATTTCTGCCAGTATTTACTAGAGGAAAAACAAGACACTACACTATTTCTGAAGAATTGTTTGGTTTGTTGAAAGGACCACTTCACTGTTTGCGTGCATAAACTTGAAATTTCATTAGATAAATTTCTTTTTGAGTCTACTAAAGGAAACCTTTATGGCATATTCCTTGGGGATCTTTTGGGAGATGTTATTGGAAGGAACATTGTCCCCAGAACAATGAGTTTCTCTTCATCACATTCTTTTGTCCTCGTCTCTAGTGATTTATCACTGCAAATACATCAAGCCCATTTATATCCTGCAGGTCACTGAAATGAAGATGGGAAGCTCTAAGTTCCTGCGTATAGCAGAAGATCCAGAAATGCATTCATCTCCATGTGGTTAGTGTCGACGTGTAGAATCATCCAAAAATGTTCATCAAATGCATGTTAGTGTATGTAATGATGTCATCGATAATTTTTTCTTCAAAATAAAAACTTTCCCTTGGGAGTCTATGCTGCTTTGGCCAGCACTAAAGCACCTGGCTTATGAGAAAAGATATGGCTTTTGGGTCTTCCTTCATGACTGTTTTCACTTGTCAGCTCATCTTCACGACACAGTAGTCTTTAGAAAGAAATCAAACAATGGAAAATCCAGGATGGAATGTAACAATCAGAAAATATATATATATGTGTGTGTGTGTGTGTGTGTGTGTGTGTGTGTGTGTGTGTGTGTGTGTGTGTGTGTGAGAGAGAGGGAGAGAGACAAAAGCCTTGTTAGCCGGAAGTTTATTTTGTGACAGTCATTTTGTTGTGCCTATCTGTGGCTCTGCATCTCTGCTATATGGTCTTTACAAAGAAACGAATTCAACGATTTGTCACTTGAAGAGGCAATGACATTTTCATCAGTAGCCTCTCCATCTTCTTACTTCTCTGAAAGAGACTGTTTTGTCATCACTTTCTAATGCCTATGACATAATTGCCTCTTCTTTGAGAAACTGATATTTTGGTAAAGGACATAATTGACAACCTTAGGACCTAGAATAAAATGAATGCCTTTGGTTTGTGAACAGAAATTAAGAGTGCCACACAACAGAAGAAAAAACTCCTGGGCCATCTTGACCTGACACGAGCAGTTAAGGGTTAAGCATTCAGTAACTCTTCCTAGTGTCAAGGAATTCCTCTGTTCTGGGCACATATACTTTCTGTTGGACTGTAATGGTAACTGGCAAACCTCACAAACTCTTTGGCCATTGTTGCTAATAGTTCAAACTGGTTGTAAAGGTGCTTGTCGCACCTGACTTCCTCTGGCATCACCAGTTTTGTACAGCAGCATGAAAGCGAAATTATTTTCTCCTCTATTAACTGTAATTTCTTCCTTCCTTGTGCTTTAACCAGTATTTGAAAAAATCACCAGATTTGGTGGCTGCATGACAGTCTTTCCTTCGTTATTTGCTACTTTCAAACCATCAGTGCCCTTTGAATCCGATTTTGATTGAGCAAGGCCTCATCAAGATACACAATAAGGCTGCAATTATTTGTTTTCCTGATAATGTGCATTTTTCTCAGAAAAGCTGCCACAACATTATATCTGTCCATCAGAATATATATAATCCCAGTTATTTCAAAATTCTGGCAGTCAAATGGTGGTGTCATGGGAACCAGTCTTGTAAGACATCTTCCACCTTTTGCTGAGTGGGATACTCATTGTGGCCATAAAATTCTTAAGCAGTCCTGTGAATCATCCAAGTGTGTGACAGTTCTTTGTTCCTCAGAGATTGCTGTTGCAGTCTGCAGTTTCTTATATGTGAGTCACCTTAACTTATAAACAAAAATAGAAGTAATAAATAATAAAAATCAAAGCTCTCTTGGCAAACTAGCAACTTCATGTAATTTATTTAAGTTTGTAATTTATTTAAGTTTTGCCTTTCGCAACCTGTAATAAAAATTTTGATGTTCTTTGAAAATAAACTGTTTGTTCATTCTGTAATTTTGTCTATATTATATCAAAACTTACGTCAGTTAGGTATGTACACATTTCTGGTGTGTTGACATCACAATAAAAGTTCTTTGATAACCAACTAAGCCTTGATGAAGCTGTACTTGCATACTAAAAACACAGTGCATATTTATTATTCAGTTTTCCATTCATTTCAAATAGTAATCTTAGCTTCAGTGGAACAACTTTTTGGTTGTGATGCTGTGCCATCATGAAGTGCAGCACTGCCATGTAAACCTTATCAGTGATGACAGGTGTCGTTTTGCTAACCATTCCTCTTTGTTACCTGGCCACCAGTTTCACTGCTCCATTCTAGTTGAGTGCACATCCTTTGGTTGGGCAATATGTACCTTGAATTGGGAGTTTACATTGTGCAGCTGCGTAACTGATATCCGAAGCGAGTCAAAATCTCTGATATAGTCCACTGGACCATGATGTGTTCCATACAAAAAATTGGGTAACCCATTGCAAATGGCCAGTTGTTAATCATCTTCAGCCCTACACGGCATAGGCTTTTACCCATTGACCATATACTTTCACAATAGCAATTCTACACAATAGTTTTGTTGTGGGGTTACACTCTCCAAGAATTTTTTAAATGACATATTCACCATCTACTGTACTACTAATTACGATTGCAATTTCGACCTTAGGTCATTTTCAACCATATTTCACAACTTGATAGTGACTTAAGGTCAAAATTGCAATCGTGGAAATTGGAATAAATAATACAGTTGATGGTAAATGTCATTTAAAAATAGCTCTTCTGTTTTAATAGAAACTTTTTAAAAGTTTTAGACAGTAAATAATTCACTTAATGTGAAGCAGGAAACTAGAAAAATTCCCGCTGACATCACTGATCAGATTCATATAGAAATTAAACGTTGATTTCCTACCGTTTGTTTTGACTTGTTTTATCCTGAAGGCTAAACTTTGGGAATAAGTGAAGTATTGATATATTTTCGATTAAATATTTTAATATTATAAACTTTACATAATTACAATAAATATTAGGGTACAAATTCCTTTTAACATTGTGTTAAAGAGGAAAGCACTGCTCATCTAAGTAATTTACTTTCTGTACCACATCTGCAGTGTCTTCATTCGCTTCACTTTCTTTTGTAATTGGAGTATTCCATACAGGAGTGCTTCAGCTGTCGGTGGACAACCTGCAAAAGAAGAAAAGTCAGTCAGAAATGGTATCCACACATATTTTACTATTTATTTGATCCTAACTGACCACAGTAAACGTTACTCAAATTTTACAATCAAGTAACGAAGGAGTTAAAAAACTGAGATCTAGTTTCATCTCATTAATAATCTGATTTAAGGTATGCTTAGCTTGTTCTGATAAAATACAGAGTAACATCAAAATTTAAACCTCAGAAAGGCAGCATTGTCACAGCAGCTGAGGATCTTATTTCATGGTTTTATGAACAAAACAGTCAAGATAACTTCATATTTAATGGTAAATGCCAGTTTTGGATGAAATGGGCCTTATTCAGATATAACACCAAATATAGGATGATGCCTGGTACCACATTGTCATCTCGTAGAATCAGGTGTACTGCCAGTGGTCCGCGTTTTCCCAACACTATATTCTGAATGTAACTCGGCCTCTTTGTAAGGTGTTCCCTAAGACTGGTTGACGAGCTGACCTTGTCCAATATTTATGCCTGGGCAGTGTGTGACGCTCCCTATGCCGTCCGTGCCCACTGTGGCCGTTTATGATCCAGAGCGAGGCAACCCAAAACAAACATCTCAAGAGACGTGAGGATTGCCGCAGCCTCCTACCTTAAGATGATGTCGGCACCATATGTGCGAAAGAGGGTCCACCACTTCCCCAACTCCTCGGACTTTGTGGAATGTCTTGACAACCTAGGATCTCGGACACAGACCTCATGGTCAGTTTTATTCACCAGCGTACCACTTCAGGACACACTCAATATAATTAGTGAGGAATTTGACAGAGCCTTGCTGGATCTTTTCAAGCATATTTTGATGTTGTAGCGGGACTTTGAATTTCGCCGCGCTACACTCGTTCCCTCAAATATAAATTATACCGTCGCAGCGGTATGAGCACTCGATGGCAGAGAAAATTGTAACCCTTTTTGTTTTCTATCCGTCTTTTGTCTCTTGAGAGCGGAAGCTGAAGGCAGACGTAAAAACTTATTAGCTAGTCTTGGTCGGATGGAGACGAAAAAACTTATTGATGTGCAGACGTATTGTGGAAGTTTGTATGTAATTCGGGGGGGCATAAAATACATTGCATTCAACATCAAGACGGTTTTGTATACATTAGTAATTCCTAGACAATGAAATTTATTGCAAAATTTCGGAGCCGCTACTACTTTTCACGCAGAAATGACGTAGGAGATTTTTGAAGACCTGGACGCCGCACGCGAGAAGACATGTTAACATGGCAAAGGATGAACTCTTTATCTATGCCATTTCTCCCTGTTAATCACATTTGTTATTCTCTGTTCTCTTTCAAATAATTTTTGTAGTGGAAATTGGTTTGACTTTTGCTCAGAAACGCCACAAGGACCACTCCAACAATAGCTTTTCCGAATCACTAAGTCCGATAACTTTTCTGTAATAAGAAGTCCGATTTACATTTCATTCTTTCCCTTTTTCACGGTCATTAACGATTTTAAAACCCCTTTTTATTCAACATTTCTTCCCACATTTCCTTTCTTGTCTTCTCTCTCTCTCTCTCTCTCTTTTTTTTAATATATTAACCACTACAACTGGCGACCGTGATAGGACGCAATTTTCGGATGTTTCGTTTTTGAGCAAATTTGAAACTTTAATTTGTATTTTTTCCCAACAGAGAACAACCAAAAATCCTAAAGTTAAAGGGTAACTAAAAGACCAACTTTATTGTCCCTAAACAAATGATTATACAATATTGTAAAGAATTTTTGTAACTAATTCAATATGCTTTTCTTTTCATGTTAACATCATTGTTGCAAAAGTGTTATTTTGAGACCTGTTGGTGATTATCCGATGGAGATGTATTAAGAAAATCCATATTTTGACGAATACGATTTACGCAGAAGTGATTGACCAGCCACTGAAGGACAGAAAATTTAATGGTGAGTCACAGAATTATGTTTCATTCAAACATTCAATAGCCGACTCCAGAATCCATTTTTCCCTTTCCACAGATCCTGTAGTTTTCTTCTAGATTTTTCCAAAATTATCTCTATTGTAGTTTGTGGTAATTATAGTACTGTTGTAGCATATGAAGATCGTGAATTTGACCGCCAGTCATTTGTTACGAAAAATTTTGTCCGTCCTGCTGCATCTTTCTCAACCATTGTTTGCAATAGAGCAATTATTTACATTGACGAGAAAATATTTCAACCTAAATTTGAGTCAAATCATTATTAATCAGACTTATATTATTCCCTTTTAATCTTACGATTATAAATCCTATTACAATGGAACGCGGTAAGGTAGAGATATTTTTGGCAGATGAGTTAAGTGAACTAGATTCATCGTTCAACCAACAAGAAAGTCCGTTTCCCTCCATGGACGAGCTCACAGGTCAATGCAATGATTTTGCCTCAAACTCACAACATTTGTGATAATACACAGATGGCGACTTTAAATGACAAAATGTGGAATGGACGCAAGACTAGACCGTCAACGCCATGGTTAATGTCAATGTCAGAACCGAATATGAGACAAATTCAGCAATGTGACAAGTCGGACACAGGAGACACAAACTGGACCGACTGTTAAGAGTTATTTGCTGACATGAAACGAGACGTTAGTCAGAAAATTGACGCAAAACTGGATGCACTTGGTCAGGACTTTAAACAAAGGCTAGATAAAAGCGATGAAAAATTTGACATATTAAACCGTACTATGACCGAAAATTTTGAACAAACGACAAAACAGATGACAGAATTAAATAACACCACTCAACAGCTCAGCCAGCGATTTGAGACATTGTCCAACCGAGTCACTAAACAGGAAGAAACTTTCGTTACATTCACACAGGAAACAAAAAACAATATCACCCGATGTGCAGCAGGAAGTGAACACCCGTGTGGCAGAGTTAGCTCAGGCCCACACTTCAGCTAGCTCCACCCAAGAAAAGCTGACTGAAGAAGTGGGAAATATTACCCAACAGCTCACAATGGTAGTTCTTGAACAAACCCACCTCAAAGAAAAGATAGAAAAATTAGAAGACCGAGCGGACCTCGCGTCACTAGACGACACCAACATGGCCGAAAGAATTGTACATGAATGTAAATTGTGTGACGACTATCTGGACAAAAGACTTGAAACAATTACACAGGACATACTTTCAAAAAACAAAGACACATGTTAAAGACATGACAAAATTACGAGACAATGTTGTGCCGTGTTTGGCAATTGGTGCAAACGCATTGTCAGGGAACGACAGAACAGCTAAAACCATGGCTAATGACACAGACAGAACACCTATTGTGGAATCACCCATTACCAATCAAAATTACAATGTGCCGCTTTCTTTTCCACCAAATGAGCAATATTACAGTACGACACCTAGAGTAGCAAGTGACACAAACCACGTCAATACAGTTATGCCAACCGGCATGGCCGATGACACGTTTGTAAGGCATGGGTATTTCCAGATGTTTTCCAGTGAGGACAAGCACAAAGCCCACCCTATTGTGTTTATTAGATCATTTGACAGTGTTTTTCCATGTAGTTGGTCAGAAGTCGATAAAATCAGATACGTCACCAATCTCATGAGAGGATGAGCAGCTAAGTGGGGTGCCGCTATGAAACGGCGGTGACTTACGTTTGAACAGTTCAAACAAGCCTTCTTGGACGAATTCTGGTCCGAGAATGAGCAACAGAGTCTAAGGAGAGAAGTGTACAACTCCGAGACCTATGACCCTAAAAAAGAGACATTAAGACAATACTTTGAGAGGTACCTAGACAAGACACTGTACTGGTCCAAACCAGCCGACTTGCCAGCCATAATTGACACTTTAAAGAGCCACTTACCCTTTCCGTACCGAGACAGATTAATAGGAGTACTGGAGAATGACATTAAGACTTTCTTAAACTTCTTAGATCAAATGGACGTAGTTTACAGAGGCGATTCACGCCATTCAAATTTTACTCATATTACTAACCAAAATCAGCACCCACCCCAAAGGAACTGTAGTGACGGTGGAACCATCTGTCCACGCCGCGACACAATACGATGCATGCGCGCGAAACATATTCAAATGGAAACATGTATGACGGTAGGAACAACCGCAGAAATTCGTGGAATAATAATAATAATAACAACAATAATTATCACCCATATCAAAATGGTAACTACATGCAAAATGAAAATCACAGACAGAATATGTGGAACACACAAAATTCACGCATGACAAATCAAAACCTCCACGGAATCCGCCGCCGTTCCCGAGTACAGTTATGCACTGCCCGCCACGAAGTAGCAATAACAATTGTGGTGTGCCATCAGCTGACGCGTGGGCGCCAACCGGCCGGAATGTAAACATAGTGGAGCTGGTGAATGAACCCGGCCAAACACATCAGACGACGACCAAGCTAAGCGCTCGTGCTGTGTTGTACGAGCGCAACGTCTGAGACGGTTTGTTTCCTCAGGTACGACGACAAAATGACAGCAGAACAGGATTTAACAAACCTATCAGGTTGATGACCTTGTTCTTTTGCGTTCACGTCCCAAGTCTACAAAATTAAAACAACTGAACAGAAAATGGCAGCTATTACATTCGGGTCCTTTCAGAATAGCAAGCATACCTCACCCAGGTTGTTACTCCCTAGAATACCCGTTCTCTCTGCATCCCCACAAACATTTGAAACCCTTTGTGCACTAAAACAACATAATATAATGACAACTAATTTGAACACGAGCAAGTCCCTGTGAAAACGAGATCGTAAATACTTGTATTGAATACTCGAACATTAAGTTATACAGCCTAAGAACACAAACGTTAATTTATGGAAATTATATACTGCAGTTACACTTGTACACATAATTATGAAGAGAATGTAAACCCAGGTGAATACACTTACTGAATGAGAAAAGATATTCATATAGGAATGAGATCTATACAGGTTACATTTGTTGTTAATTGTAAATTATAAGGTGAATCAACAATTAGTTATTTCAAGGCACTCTAATGACAGGAGATAATAGCTATTGAGATCAGTAATGACATAGGTATGTTGCAGAATATGACTGAATGATCAGTATGAATGAGTTAATATTTAAGTTAATATTAGAAGGTAAGTTACTGTGTAGTTGAGGGGGCACAGAGATTATTTGAGGAAAATATTATTGGAGTTTTATGAGAAAGGAAGTGCCAAATGGCCCCACGTATGTGATATATTCTTGTATATACATATACACACACATGTATATATACATGTATATGATGAATATGGGAGTAAGGAATGAGTGAGAATGTTTTGGTAATATTGTGCTATGTAGGCCTAGAGGAGTGAGTAAATTGTCACCATCTTTAAGATTACACAAGAATTTCAGTTTGAAAGAAAACATTTGGGATGAGTTAGAACGGACGTTAAAAGTGAATCTACTTACAGTGCCCTTGAAAATGAATGAATGCAAGAAAAGCAGAGTGAACATAATGGTGATTACAGCTGTTGAAAGAAGTGTAATAAGAATATAACTTGGAAACACATTAGCTTTAATTTATTTCAGAAGTAACTTTGTAACCTTTCATTAAGTTTTGTTAAGCCTCTGTGTGGAAGAAAACATTTCTAGTTCGTGTCTAGGCAGGAGAATGATATTTTAAGCAACTTAAGTTGAAATACAGTTTTTACACATCCCTCATGTGAATACATTTGTGTATACAAAAGTGAAATTTAGTGCCATGTTAGCCTTTATTATACTTACACAACAGAAAACCCTGAGGAAGCAAAAGATAGGAGAGTTATTAAGGCCGTTTTGCGACTCGTACAACACCTCCACTTAAGCGAACAGATGACAAAATTACATCTACTTTGAAGACAACATTTGACTTTTCAGGTAATGCAAGGTAAGTGCAAAGGAGCAGTGACCACCCGTGCAACCGACGTCGAGCAACGGACAGTGAGAAAGAGACATTTTACTGTCAATTATAATAATATGTTCTTTATTTATGATTTATAGATAGAAATGATGTATATACACACAACATACATAATGTTTAACCTTCACTAAAGTAGAAGAAAGTTCATGGTTGAACTCTTGAGAGGAAATTTGATACGTTATTATATAATATACATTATGAGAGAGACAATCTCTGTGAGATATATTTTCCATTTGTATAGACAGTATCCACAAGAAGTGGAGATATCAAGGGAGTACAGAGCAGATATGTGATTTACTCATGCAAGAATTTAAGGTATAATACACTTAGTCATATGAACAGTCAGAACACAAACAGAGAATCTGCCATGATACACTACACAGACTTGATGTAAGGACACTTACATTTACCTCATGATTTGGTAAATGGTAAGCACCTCCTTTCACACACACCTTGAAGGTGATGCAAGCGTTATAATGTATTATGTTCTCTTTCTATGTCGTAGCTATAGGATTTGGTAGCTTATAGGTAGTGAATAGTTTCTTCCATTCTATCTTTCTCCATTATCCTACCACCTCCTGCAGCTGGGTATTGTTTGTTTACGGAATGTAAGAGTATGTTGTGTGACAGTAAACTTTCAGGTATGAATAAAAAGACATGAATATTGATGGCATTACAAGCCTGGTCAACCACTAGCCAAGATATGGAATCAAAAGAAAGAAATGAATTAAAAATGAAGGAAAGCCCGTGCTTTTAATATTAAGTCCGATATCCCTTGGCACGCCCAAACCTGAATAAAGAAACTTAATACTGCAATAAAAGAAAGCCAATGGGACTTAGTATTATTTTTTTAGTGTAAATATTTCACATGCATATTCTTGTAAATTTATGTGTTAAAACTTTGCATATTGTCAACATATTTTGAAATGTGACCACGAACTGTAAGCTTTCATAATTAATTATGTAAACATGCTTGGACAAAGTGAACTGTTAAAATGTAAATATGGCAAACTGTGTTAGTTATAAACGACGAAATTTGTGAAACTTATGGTGCATAAACCAAATAACTGTTTGCAAACCGATATAAACTACAATTTATTTCGACGATAATGTGGATTTTCACACTACAAATGAACGTTTGTTGGCAAGTGTAAACAACATGACGAAACACCTACCTTTGCGAACATCGACGCCCTTGTTCCTGGCCGGCCTTCAGATGCTTTGGAGACAAAAAACTCAGCACCTGTCATAGGCGATGTGGAGGCAAAAAACTACATCGACAATATATGCCCCGGAAGCAATAGTCATGAAAACGCACAAGGACCTGGAGTGTTGTGCCTTAACAGAAGACATGGACATTGCTTCGGATCACGCACACGCTCAATCTTATGGTGTCACCGGACTTAGCATGCCATTTATGCAGGAATAACAACTTCTAATCAACACTACGTGAAAGTGAATACTGTGCAAGACTGTCATGACACAGAGATTTTGAAACTGCCGCACACGAAATTCAGTGATGCTATTGAGCACGCGCAAAGACTACGTGCTGCCATAGATGCATTGGGAAACCAACGCTGGACGCGCACAACATTAACTGTGCTTGCTCAAACAAACTATGTAAATATATGTATATTAATTTTGTAAAAGGGATCAAAACTATAACAATTGTATTTAGTATATAGGTTTAGAAAGTAAGTATTGACAGAGATTATCGCCTATGAATGCACGTGGCCTTTCCTATGAAAATATGTATATACTGACAGTTAGGTATATCTATTATATTGTTTGCTAGCCTGCCACGCTAAATGTTTTAGCGTAACAGTTGAGGGGGCAATGTAGCGGGACTTTGAATTTCGCCGCGCTACACTCGTTCCCTCAAATATAAATTATACCGTCGCAGCGGTATGAGCACTCGATGGCAGAGAAAATTGTAACCCTTTTTGTTTTCTATCCATCTTTTGTCTCTCGAGAGCGGAAGCTGAAGGCAGACGTAAAAACTTATTAGCTAGTCTTGGTCGGATGGAGATGAAAAAACTTATTGATGTGCAGACGTATTGTGGAAATTTGTATGTAATTCGGAGGGTGTAAAATACATTGCATTCAACATCAAGACGGTTTTGTATACATTAGTAATTCCTAGACAATGAAATTTATTGCAAAATTTCGGAGCTGCTACTACTTTTCACGCAGAAATGAAGTAGGAGATTTTTGAAGACCTGGACGCCGCACGCGAGAAGACATGTTAACATGGCAAAGGATGAACTCTTATCTATGCCATTTCTCCCTGTTAATCACATTTGTTATTCTCTGTTCTCTTTCAAATAATTTTTGTAGTGGAAATTGGTTTGACTTTTGCTCAGAAACGCCACAAGGACCACTCCAACAATAGCTTTTCCGAATCACTAAGTCCGATAACTTTTCTGTAATAAGAAGTCCGATTTACATTTCATTCTTTCCGTTTTTCACGGTCATTAACTATTTTAAAACCCCCTTTTTATTCAGCATTTCTTCCCACATATTCTTTCTTTTCTTTTCTTTTTCTTTTTTATTAATCACTACAACGTCGACGTAAATCCTTTACGGAGGCCAATTCTATGAGCAAACTGAAGGAGTGGTCATGGGTAGCCCCTTATCTCCAGTAGTGGTGAATCTATTTATGGAGAAATTTGAGGATGAGGCAGTTACAACTGCTGCCTACCAGCCGACGTGTTTCTTCAGATACGTTGACGACACGTTTGTCATCTGGCCACAGGGCAAGAGAAGACTGGATGAGTTCCTGGACCATCTGAACACAAGACACCCAAACATCAAGTTCACCATGGAACTGGAGAGTGATGGTCAGCTTCCATTCCTCGATGTCCTGGTAAAGAGGAAGGCAGACAGCACCTTAGGCCACAGTGTGTACAGGAAACCAACACACTGACTTATATTTATAGGCTGACAGCTGCCAACACCCACAACAGAGCATGGAAAACTCGTAACCGAGCCAAATCACAGCCTGACAGCGGAATTAGAGCATCTACAAAGAGTGTTCGCAGACAACAGATACTCCACCAGGGACATCCGCAAAGCACTCCATCCCACCAGACAACCTGAGGCAACAGGAGAGAAGCAGAAAGGAGACCAGACCAGGAAAGTAGCCTTTCTACCGTATGCTGGACCTATATCTGCCAAGATCAGCAGAATCTTGAAGAAACACAATAGCAAGATAAGGATGCTCCTCGGAACTGTCAAGGATGATTTGGGGTTAAGGAAAGCTGGTGTCTACCACATACCATGTGAATGTGGGATGTCTTACTTCGGTCAAACTACCGGAACAGTCGAAATTATTTCGACACCAGAGACATACCAGGCTACAACAGGTAACTAAATCTGCAACAGCAGAACATTGCTTGACCTTTAGCACATCATGGATTATGACAAAACCAAATTGGAACTACTATAGAAACAACGGAAGAAAGCTCCCTCCTCCAGGAATGAACTACAGATGTCCAAGGGCGTAAGTAACGAAACAACCACATACGCAATACCAGGCAGCAGCAAGCTCCTTTGAGGATGACCATCGTAACATGCAGCTCGAACAGCAGCCGGATGCCGCAGGAAGTGCACCTCACAGGCACATACCGGGTTCAAAGGCCAGGAGAATGGCTCAGCCACGAGAGAAACTCACCGTGGACACGGACAGCACAAGGAACTTCAACAGAGCCATGAAAGTGCTAGGATTGCGCCTATCAGCCGCGGACCCAATACGGAAAACCTTGGGGTGGCCACTGCCTCAAAAGAGCCGCAATGGGTGCAGACGGCATAGAGAGTGCCACACACTGCCCAGGCATATATATGGGACAAGGTCAGCTCGTCAACCATCCTCAGGGAACACCTGATGAAGACGCCGAGTTATGATGTCAAAATATCGTGTTGGGAAGACGTGGACCACTGGCAGTACACCCGATTCTACAAAATGATAACAAATCACCGGGAAAGTCTTAGAAATTATGGTACCACATTCATACAATTAAATTTAAAGTGCAGGAGGAGGGTTGTATTTTAGTACTCTCTCTCCGGCATGTCACAATTGAAAAATGCCCCAATGCCTGGCGCACGCGTGTAGTTCAAGTGAGGCAAAAGACATTGTAATTGTAAAGTTTCTACAGGGGGGGAAACAAAAAAAACTTCAGTCATATTATTTACACATGTTTCTGCAAATTAACAGGCTAACACTCATTCCTTTCGATGAGAGGTAGGTATGTGATGTACCACAGCAACTGTTCACTGCAGTGAAGAATGTTTACTGTATTCATACTCTAAGTAAGTAGAATGCAACCACTTTTATCCAATGTGGTGCATTGTCGAAGTTTATGAGTAGAGTACCTGAGTATTCTTCTCCCAAATGTACATAGACTTTTCCGTCAAAACAGATCATGGAAGAGAAGTGTGTGTGTGTATATCAGGTGCTGTGATGATGCCAGAACAGCAGCTTCACCGATGGAAAAGGAAAGACACATGTATTGCAATGGCAACACACTGCCACTGCATATACTTCAATAAATTGAGGAAAAATGACATTTCCTGCTTTCCAATGCAGGTATGACATCCGCAGATGGCTAGGCTGTAAGGAAGAGATTTTTTGATGTGGAATGGGTGACAGCTGTCGACAAACAGGTACTGTTGGTGGTTTTTACTACCTTGATATGGACAGACATACTTACGGAGCCATGAGAGAGGTGGATGTCCTCATCTAGGAAGTTGGCTCGATGAATTAAGAAGGATCAGGTGAAGGGGATATGGGAGTAGGCGTCAAGGTTTTGGAGGAAAGAGCAAAGGTTGTCCTCGCAGTAAGTCCAGATCAAGCAGGAACTGTTGAAATATACCAATAACCTTAGCAGAGCCTTTACTGACAAACAATATCCTAACCAGCTCATCTACAAACAAGTCTCCCAAGCCATCTGCTCATCTGATGCCAATAAATCTGTTCACTAGCCGCAAACGAGCACTCTTCTGATCTTCCAGTAATACTGTGGCCTTGAAACGTTCAACCACATCTTCTACCTGAGATGAGGAATTTCCTACCCAAATTCCCCAATGTAATGTTCTGCCACACACCCTACCTACAGAATATCCCTGTCCATTCCTACCCTACTCCAATCCTATTCCCAATCCTGCACCCCAAGGGTGGTTTTCTTGTGGTCAGTCCGGGTGCAAGAGATGCGTTGTGTTGTGCAACACTGTGTCTGTCCAATATATTGTTTCCGACATTCGCAGGAAATACTGCAGACACCCAGTGTTCTTAGACCCAAGTTGTCCTTCATTGAGCCCAGCATATTTCTGATTTTTGCTGGAGGATGGAAGATGGTTTTTATCTTTTTCTTCTCCAGTATCCTGGCAATCTTGACCATGGGCGGCCCTGCGTACGGGACGAATGCCAGACCTTTGTTGTTCTCTTCTTCCTGAAGGTCCTCCTCCTCCTTGCCCATCTTGAGAGCATGTCTAATCTGCACTTTGGTGTATCCATTCTTCTGGAAGGTTTTCTTCAGGTGGTGAATCTTTGTAGATAAACTGTCCTTGTCGCATATGTCATGAGCTCTGCAGACAAGAGCAGTGAGCATGGATTTCCATTGTGCTGGGTGATGGCAGCTGTTGGCGTTGAGGTACAGGTCTGTGTGTGTTTTCTTTCGGTAGACCCAGTGCTCCATCTGTTTTCTTCTTTATTAGGATATCGAGGAAGGGTAGACAACAACCATTCTCTTCCAATTCTATTGTGAACTTGATGTTCTCATCTATGCTGTTCAGATGGTTGAGAAATTCCATTAGAGTGTCTTCGCCGTGCGTCCACTCCGCGAAAGTATCATCAATGTACGATAAAAGACCTTGAGTTTAAGGTGTGCTGTTTCCAAGGTGATATCCTCGAAGTATTCCATGTACAGATTAGCGACGCATGGTGCCAGTGAGGATCCCATAACAACTCCATCCATCTGTTGGTAAAACTTGCGCCCACACTGGAACGTGGTCGTGAGTGCATGGCGGAATAATTCCACTGTGTCTTCGTTGAAATGATTCACCAATAGCTTCAAGGAGTCCTCTAACGGTACCGTCGTGAAGAGGGATGTAATGTCAAAACCGACCATATCATCATTTTTGTCAAGACGCCACTCCTTGAGTGTCTTAACAAACTCCATGGAATTCTTGATGTGGTGAGGACATTTACCCCCAAGAGGCTTAAGTAGTTGCATCAGGTGTTTGGCTATAGAGAATTGATTGTGTCTACCATCGGGCGTAGTGGTACCTCCCTCTTGTGTATCTTGGAGAGGCCGTATAACCGTGGTGGAACCGGAGCTCTGAGGTAAAGCCTTTTTATCAGGTCCTGGTTCAGACCTGAGTTGTTGAGAAGACTGATGGTCTTTCTAGTCACAGCTGTTGTAGGGTCCTTCTCCACTTGTTTGTAGGCCTGGTCCTGCAGCAGCAAATTAATCTTGTCCCACTAGTCAGCCGCTCTTAGCAGCACCAACACATTCCCTCTGTCTGCTGGTAGAATGACAGTATCCTCATCTTCTCTGAGGCTGCGTTCCGCCACTGAGATGTTGGATTTCAGCATTCTCGCTTTGTCTAGGATTCTGCAGGTTTCCTTTCTCACCTCTTCAGACGGCAACCCGCGTATGGCCTGTTCGACGCTGCTGATGATCTCTAGTTTTGGTAAAGTGCTCGGAACCGGTGCAAAGTTTAATCCTTTGGATAGCACGGGTGTTGTCACCTCATCCAGCTCCTTGCTGGTCAAGTTGACAATGGTCCTCGAATCCTCGGTGTCAGGCTCCTGCCGTTGTGCACCTGGTAGTCGTTGGAACTCGTTTTGTTGTTTCGTGATCGCCCACTCCCATGTGAAAGGTGAGAGTGTCGACGCCAGTTTCAGGTGGCGTGCGAGTCCAATTTTGTCGAGTTCAAACTGTGTGATGCGTATGCGCTCCCTCACCAGTGCCGAGCTGGCACGTTGGAGGATGCGTTTGGTTGCCATATGGCTAGGATGTCACAGGTGTGTGAACTGCAGTAGTACGTGCTTGTCCCGACAGCATTGCAAGAACACCTTCTTGATCCGAAGTCTTGCAATGATTTGATACTGCAATATATGTCCTCCCTGTAGAGGTGCGTTATATGACAATGCAGGATTTCTCGGCGAATCTCAATGATAAAATCTCCTCAGATTGACAGCCGAGTCAATGTGTTGTTTTCCAGTAACGTTTAAGCAAGTTTCTTACTTGCCTTCTTCAGGCGAAGTGTTGAGTTCGTGTCTCATCCTGATCTTTATAGCCATTGGACCACAGGCTTCTCTGCATCCTCGGAGCCGGGTGGGTCAATGAGGCACGAGCGGAATTGGCGCAGCGGCGCGTGGGTGAGTGGGGGAGCAGCAGGCATCGGGTCCTGGCATCTCGTCTCAGTGCGGCCTGTTTCGGTAGCTCAGTCTACCATCTACCGAAAGAAAACACACACAGACCTGTACGTCAATGCCAACAGCTGCCATCACCCAGCACAACGGAAATCCGTGCTCACTACTCTTGTCCGCAGAGCTCATGACATATGCGACAAGGACAGTTTATCTACTGAGATTCAGCACCTGAAGACAACCTTCCAGAAGAGTGGATACACCGAAACGCACATTAGACGCGCTCTCAAGATGGGCAAGAAGAAGAAAGAGAAGGACCTTCAGGAAGAAGAGAACAACAAAGGTCTGGCATTCGTCCCGTACGCAGGGCCGCCCATTGTCAAGATTGCCAGGATACTGGAAAAGAACAAGACAAAAACGATCTTCCATCTTCCAGCAAAAATCAGAAATATGCTCGGCTCAATGAGGGACAACTTGGGTCAAAGAACACCGGGTGTGTACAGTTATTTCCTGTGAATGTGGGAAACAATATATCGGACAGACACAGTGTTGCATAACACAACGCATCTCTGAACATCTGAGAAGTATCCACCTCTGACAAAAGAAGCCTGTGGTCCAGCGGCTATAAAGATCTGGAAGAGACATGAACTAAACACTTCACCTGAAGATGGCAAGTAAGAAATTTGCTGAAACGTTGTTGGAAAACAACACATTGACTCCGCTGTCAACCCAAGAAGATTTTATCATCGAGATTCGCCGAGAAAGCCTGCATTCTCATACGACACTAATCAATAGTTTACTATAAACTATTTTGTAACATACCAATTTAGGTGCCTAATGACAAGAAACCTATTATAGACAAATTAAGCAAGAGACGCAGAAATAACATAAGTGGATTTATGCTTCAAGCAAATTTTGAGGATGCTCATGAAGGTAATGCACTTCTGTTTTGCTTTTCTACACATCAGTTCTCAGACCTCTCTTTGTATTTTTCCTCTTTCACCAAACACGGCATCCAACATTTCAGACACGCTCCTGATTAATGCTGCGAAGCCTCTTTAAGAATCACCTCCCATTCTTTCAGGAGAGCCACCCATAAGTCATGTAGAGTCTATGACAGATCCTTCTCTCTGGCCGGTCCCCTACAAAATCAATAAGATTCAAATCAGGTCTTCGAGCATGCCATGTATAAACTTCACTTTATCCAAAAACTCTTAACACAATTCTCATAACATGTGGGTGTGCACTGTCATGCATTAGTGAAAAGTTATCACCAATAAATGGAGCAAAAGCCACAACATGCCCCAAAAGGATTTCCTTCACATACTAATATGCTGTGTCGCCCCCATGGTCCATGAAGACCAAATCTATCCTTGCACTCATACTGATTCCTGTCCACATCATCACAGAACGACTTTGAAAGGCATCCAGGATGAAACATGTTAGGGAATGCCTTTCAGCAGACCACCTCTGTTCTTTAGCGTCAGGTGATTCCAGGTCAAATCATGACTCTGTGAACAACACTTGCTTCCATTGCTGTACTCTCCAGCCACAATATTTCCTTATGAAACACTATTTAGTTGTGCAATGCTCTCTGGAGAATTCTTGGCCTGTAGCAGGTCTTCTGGTGGGAATGTTGGCTCCTTCAAATCTTCTTCAAACAGTTCTTTCACTAACATTGACCCCCTTGAACTTGGCGGAATCAATTTTGTACTTGCAGGAAGTGTGATAATCGTAGAGACTTAAGTTGTAAGAAGTGGGCATTTATTGGTGATGTGGCTCTTCTCAGGCTTTATCCTGGTTTCCTTGCATAGTTTCCAGTCTGCCTATACCTTCTTACAGTTTTGGAAATCATGGAATGTGTAGTTCTAACATTTTTGTAATATAATGCATGCTCCATCCATCCTCCAGTAAAGCAACAGCTTTTGCATCATCTTCAGGGATTAACACCACATGCCCTCGAGACAGCTGATTATGATAATCAGAGAAAGATCTTATGAACACACATGATATACTGTTCCCTTCCAAAGATACAACAATAAGTGTTAGAAGAGTGGAAAAAAAAAATCAATTTGCACAGGGAAACACACTTAAGGCAACTGGAATAAACAATCAACATTTCATTGTTTTTTCCCTAACCCAATAACATACACCATCTCAAAACAAAGGATAATGCGCTACAGCTTGATTAAATACATAATTACACAGAATTTATTACGTGCTGTGTTTTTCACATCGATCAGTGCATTTAAGTGACCTAGTGATAACATCTGAGGTTCCAAGAGGCTTTTTCTGATAATGCTGTAATGTAGAAAGAAGTTGCAAATTTTCGATAATTATAGTGCAATGCAGGAAGACCTGCAGAAGATTAACATTTCGTGTAGGTATTGGCAGTTGACTCTCAACATACAAATATAGTCACAGCCATTAAATGTCTGAGTATGCATAACGAGTGATAAAAGTTGAACAGCCACATAAAATTAGTCACAGGGATGGCAGGTGCCAGACAGATTCATTGGGAAAATCATCATGAATGTAATCCATCCATGAAGGAGATAGCTTACAAAAATCCTTGTTCAGTCATAGTTTGGTTTTCACAACGTATGATTGCTAGACGAAGCACAATAGATTCAAAAAGATGGCTTGCATTGCATCACAGTTTCATTTAGTAAGTGTGAAAGCTTCAAGGAGATGCTCATGAAGCTCCAGTAACACGCACTACAAGAGAGGCGTTGTGCATCACAATGTTGTTTCCAGAATGAGATTTTCACTCTGCAGCAGAGTGTGAGCTGATATGAAACCTCCTGGCAGATTAAAACTGTGTGCCAGACCGAGACTCGAACTCGGGACCTTTGCCTTTCGCGGGCAAGTGCTCTATCAACTCAGCTACCCAAGCACGACTCATACCCCGTCCTCACAACTTTACTTCTGCCAGTACCTCATTCGCAGGAGAGCTTCTGTAAAGTTTGGAAGGTAGGAGAACGAGTACTGGGGGAAGTAAAGCTTTGAAGACGGGGCGTGAGTCGTACTTGGGTAGCTCAGTTGGTAGAGCACTTGCCTGCGAAAGGCAAAGGTCCCGAGTTCGAGTCTTGGTCCGGCACAAAGTTTTAATCTGCCAGGAAGTTTCACAGTGTAGTTTACTCTTAAAATTCAGAGAGCAAATGTTCATACAAGAGTCAACCAATATATCACTTCCTCCACGTATATCACATGAAACAACCATGAAGGTAAGATGAGATCTGATTTCACATGAAGGCTTACCAAAAAACGTTCATCCCAAAGACAATTTGTGACCGGAACAGAAGAGGGAGTCTGGTGGGGGCTTGGGGTGGTGACAGTGATACAAAGAGCACTCATAAACCACAAAGTGGCTTGTGGAGTACAGATGTAAACGACAACTCTTTCTTATGGACAATTTAACATTTTAGTTAATCACAACCACATATGTAAATGTATTTTAAAATTATCCTTATCTTGGCAAAATTATCAGAGGGATAATGATTCTCAAGTTAAGGAGTGCTACAGTTTATTTTGGACAAGGCGAATTAAAGTAATAAAATTTATTTACCCACGAATCATTTTTACAGTACTATAGCATTTCTCAGCTTAATATAAAGAAAGACTTGTCATAAATACTCTGGCCAAAAAAGTTAGTCATCCCCAGAAAGCATCACACACATACTGTGTAACACCACTTCTAGCTTTAATAACACCTCAATTCAGTGAGATAGAGAATCTACAAGTTTTGTCACGTAATCCACTTCCAGTTTAAACCACTTTACGATTAGACGCTCATGAGACACCAAAGAGTGAGGAGTTTGATTGTTGTTTTTCACCTACTGTTCCAAATACTCAATTATTTTCTAGGCAACTAAGAGTGGGTGATTTTGTGAGGCAGTCAAGTTGTGATAAGAGTGCCTGAGTGTTCGTCAAACATTGCTTGTGCAGCCCTGTGAACACACCTGTTATCTTGGAAGATGTGCGAGTCCACAGCCTACTCATCATGAAGATATAGAAGAAAGAGCAACACTTGCTCACCGAGAATGTAGAAATAAAGATTGTGGTTCATATCCTCAGTAATCTGAATGACTGGACCCAATTTATAGTATGGAAAAACACCCCCAAAACATCACAGAACCATCTCTGGCCTGAACTACACCCACCAGACACTGCAGGTTATGCATACCATACAGCTGTTGGTGCAGTCGACAAAGTGCATCATTGGAAAAGAAACAAAATTTTGACTCATCTGACACTACATGATTCCCATCAGTTACTGTGTTGTTTGGAACATAGAAGAGTTGTAGCTCTATGTGCCCTGGAAGCAATGGCTTTTTGTGAGGACAGTTTCCTTTGCAAGGTTTGCTCAGAAACTGATTGAGATGAGCCTACATTCATTGACAGCAGCAATTCCTGTAAAGTTCAAAACCAACTGTGATTGACAAGGCCCAGCACTCACTTCTGGTCCCTGTCAGGATCTTTTTACAACAACTGCATTACATGGTTGCAATTGGTAGACTGTTCCTTCTAGGCCTGTTGGACAGCCCACATGATGCAACAAATCATGCAACTTCATTCACTGTCTCTATGGCATACATAAACACAGCAGTGCCTCTCCACCACGTATCTACATTGACCCATCTTAGGACACTGATCCAGACAACCAGCTGGCAAGTACACATAACAGACAATTACTGCCTACATCTACATTTACATTTACCTTTGTTATGTCAGTTTTCTACAGTGCACACACACACACACACACACACACACACACAGAGAGAGAGAGAGAGAGAAAATAGTATTTATTCTTGCTCATATTGGATGTTTACCTGGCACATAAATGTCCACTGGGATAATTCTGTCACATCCCCTTACAACAGAATATGAATAGTGATAGTAACCTCCACCATTTGCACAGCTTCCCATTGATATGACCCATCTTGGTTCAGGCATCTGTAAAAAATAATGAGTGTTCTGACACAGCAGCAGTGAACTAAATTGTTATTACAAAACGCAGAGCATCTGCATCTCACTGGTTCCAGAGCTGGCCTAATTTTTCCCACCTTTGAGAGGTTTGGTGTATTAATCGAATTTCCTGCCTTTGGAAACCAAGCATAACACTATAAGAAGTATTTATTAACATGGAATCAATAATCTTTCTACACACTGGAGTTGCATGAATGTGTATGTCTATGCTGGTCAATTCAGAAGTTGTTCTTTCGGTTGAAAGCTTACTTGTTTAGAAGTCTTTTGTTGTGCCTGTTTGCAATTCATGTCCACAATATGGTGAGTAGAAATGCACCATTTTCATAATACTGTCAAAACACGCACACGCGTGCACAGGAATGGCAGGGGGAGCTGGCCGAACAAGGCAGCTAGGTCAGCAAGAGGGAACAGGTGATAAGCTCCATTCCTGCCCGGATTCTAACAGCCACAGCCTCAAGAGCCGTGTGAAGTGGCACTGGGGCACTAGGAACAGTGGGAAGAACATAAACACAGACAATGCCAGACACCCTGTTGTATTCTACGTGGTTCTTATAGCGCCGAACAGGAAACCAGGTTTCCTGTAGGGTCAGACAAGTGGCAGGGAAGCGGCACAAAAGCTGTTTCAACTCAGCAAGATGGTGGAAAAAACTACGACAATTCCATTGAAGGATAATGGTATCCGACTGTGAAGACATGAAAGAACCTGGGAGGGGGTTATAGGTTACGCCTTAGAAGCACTTGTCGCCACCGATTGCAAAGTAGCCTGATCAACTTCCATAGGAGCTGGGGGTTGAGCAACATCTAGCTCCTGAGGGGACACTAGATGCTCCACCTCATCTTCAGGTGCAGTGGTGAACTCCTTTTCTGTCTATGTCCTTCTGCTTTTACTTTTTCTTCTTTTTGGTAGGGTCCCGTTTGTCCTTCAGTTTATCACGCTGGGTGGGCTTTTCCGACCCAGTCTCATAGACCGACGAAGACCTGGAAGCCCTACGACCCTCAGGTGGTGGCTTTTTCAGCCACTGGCTGACATCTGGAGGGGCAGTAACCATGGAAGGGAGGGCACCAAGCGATCCCTTCCGCGCGAGGGGAGCCGGAGGAGGCGGGCACTTCTCCGGCGCAGAGGTGGGGACTGAAGTCCCCAAAGAAGGAGGGGTTGTTACTCCCAATGTTGATAATGGGGGAGCAACAGAAGAGGGTGTTCCCCAACTACCTGAAGGGGCAGGAATAGACGGCCAGGCTGGAGGGCCCACAAAAAGCGGCTGAACTTGGGGGCTCGTTGCCAGGGACGGCGACATCGAAGCTGCTGCAGCAAATGTCGATGAAATGCGCACAGTCAGTCGTACTTGCGTTTAGCTTCTGTGTAAGTGAGCCTGTCCGAGGTCTTATACTCCATAATCTTCCATTCTTTTTTGATAAACCACGCAGTCTGATGAGCAAGGTGAATGTTTCTGTCCGCAGTTGACACAAACAGGGGGTGGCGAACACGGGACGTTGGGGTGGGAGGCACTTCCACAATCCTGACAGGTAGGGTTGGCGTCACATCTTGATAACATATGCCCAAACCTCCAGCACTTAAAGCAGCGCATGGGAGGAGGGATGTAATGCTTAACATCACATCGATATATCATCACCTTGACCTTCTTGGGCAGGGTGTCTCCCTCAAAAGCCAAGATGAAGGCGTCAGTGGCAACCCTGCTATCTTTAGGTCCCATGAAGACACGTCATACAAAGTGAACACCGCCACGTTGCAGATTTGCACGAATCTTGTCATCAGACTGCAACAACAGGTCATGATGAAAAACAAGTCCCTAAACCATATTGAGGCTCTTATGAGGCGTAATGGACACTGCAACATCACCGAGCTTCTCACAAGCAAGCAATGCCCAAAACTGTGCTGAGGATGCTGTCTGTATAAGGAGTGCTCCAGACCTCATTTTAGACAGGCCCTCAAATTCTTCGAATTTGTCCATTTTCCACAAAAAACTGAGGCTTTGTGGTCAGAAATGAGTCCCCATCTGTTCGGCTGCAAACTAGAAATCAAGGAGAATACATCTCACTGGGTAATTTAGACCGCCGTTCCTCCCCTGGTGTGGACAGGGAAGGGAACGATTGGGGGTCATACTGTAAAGCATTGAACTTTCCTTTCTTAGAGACTCGTGCTTGCACACTATTCGTATTTCGTTTCACGGTGGTCCCACGAGCAGCTAGGGGAATGTCTATCCAGGCAGAGCCTCGCTTGCATGAGTAAGCCTAATACAACTGGGAGGGGGGGGGGGGGGGGGCAGGTTCCCCAGAGGTCGCCCGCTAGCAACTGTTCTACCTCAACAGCCATGCGTCTCTTCGGCACGCAGCACACCTTGAGATTGAGGTTTCTTTATAGAGGTTTATACCATCCTCGCGACCCAGGCAGTTAAGCCAAGATCCCCAGGCTCTGTACCGTAAAACGTTCCACTGTCGCGCCTTATGGTGGTCGATGAAGCATGCTCAGAGCTTACAGTATTGAGGACTGGTGGCGCTTCACTCCCCAGCTCAGGGACCCCGGGGTCGCCAAGCCCATACCCAGCAACTAAATGCTGAGCCCCCTGAGGAGGATGAACTGTGGTATCATGTTGAAGCTGCATGGGCAGCTGTACCTGTACACGCCATCCAAGCTCTGTTTGATTCAATGCCCAGGCATATCAAGGCCATTATTATGGCCAGAGGTGGTTGTTCTGGGCACTGATTACTCAGTATCTATGCACCCAAATTGTGTGAAAATGTAATCACATGTCAGTTCTAGTATAATATATTTGTCCAATGAATACCCATTTATCATCTGCATTTCTTCTTGGTGTAGCAATTTTAATGGCCAGCAGTGTGACAAAATAAATTCCATCATATAATGTAGATTCGGGCTGCGGTTACCCTTGACACTGCATCACAGACAGGAGCGCCTGCGATGGTGTACTCAATGACGAACCTGGGTGCATGAATGGTAAAACGTCATTTTTGCAGATGAATCCTGGTTCCATTTACTGCATCATGATGGTCGCATCCGTGTTTGGCGACATCGCGGTGAACGCACATTGGAAGCATGTATTCGTCATCACCATACTGGCGTATTACCTGGTGTGATGGTATGGGGTGGTTTCGCAGTGATCAAAAGAATGCAGTAAAGGATTTATAATATCGATCCATAAAAAGCCAAATGAGTGGGAGAGATTTTTAATGTTTAGTTATATCACTCCTGGTGAATATATTGATCTGGGAATAGTATTTCTGAAACAAACTGCCACTCCTATCAGCACCTCCTAGAAGAGACTTTACTTGGTCCATCTAACAAACCTTTAAACACAGTTGTTGTTACAGAACTTATTTGCCCAGATCACATAAAAACACACAACGATAACTCGTTGCAGTGAAATTAAATCACCATCTTCAATTCATTTGTATAGAAAAAAAATTGTATAGTGTGAATGCATTCTGTTGACCGTTCACATTAACTGGACATATCTTATAGACACAATATTCCATAGTACTCTCTCATCATACAATAGGAGAGTATGTGTGAATAGCGCAAAACAGTTACAAATAAAATTGTGACTATTGTGCACTGCTTTTCTCTTATGCGATTTCATTTCTGATAAAATTTACCAAATTTTTGTCTGCAAATTTCAGTAGGAAGGAGAAGGGTGTGAAACTGAATGACATTTGGATCCCAATGTTGAAGAAGATGTGTACCAGTCTTCCACCAGCAGTTGATAGCAACAGTGGACGGAGGCAATTGAAAACTGGCAACTGTGCTTGAGTATTCAAAACACGTGATGTCATGCCACAGCATGGAAGCACCCATAAACAGAATTTTGCTGCAGACGTTAGTGAGCTAGGTTGTGAATCGGACACTCAAAGATGCTACAATCCCCCTTGAAAATGTTCTACATAGCTGGGGATGAAACAATGGGTTTAAATGTAAAATCCATTCCACCATGGCATAATAGCCTGCAACATTTTATTAATTGAGACATTTCTGCCCATGACAGTTTACAGGGAGGAAATGTCAAGAAATGGGCAGTACATGGAAGGTCTCCAGAAGAGGAGAGTATAGCTTTGTTTTGCCTCACAATTCTGTCTCTTTGCACATCAGTCAGTGTTATTCGGAAGCTTATGAGAATTAAAGGACTATGCAGCTCACCAAAGGTGCAGCATATTTTCAAACGAAGAGGCAAACGGAAGAGGCTTTATGAAAAGAGCAGATTCAACAGACCTGCTGGGACCTGTCAAGCACAGACTGTTAGTTAATGTCTCTCCATTTTACTATCAGCAATAAATTATGTAGTGGTGACGGATATAATTAATAGACTATTGCATGATACTGTTAGGAAGCGTATATTGACAGTGTCAGTCAGACAGAAGAAGGAATCTGATAATTTGCAACCTAATCAGACAATTCGCCATTTGGACACCTGCTGCACAATTAACAATTTATCAGGACAGCCATTATCTGTTGATCTGCACTTACCACTGGTGCAAATGTTGACACTAGTCTGCGAGCTGTGCTCACAGAAGAAATAATAGCCAGTTTAGAAGCAGGCATTAGTAGTGTGGGCATGGTTACAGCTGATCAAATCTTTATAGAAGCCGTAAGAGTACAGGCTTGTGCAATGCCTCCAAAAAGTAATTTAACTAGAGGTGAGAGGAATGCTGTAGAAAGCCTGAATGAGGATGACAATATTATCATTCTCCCACTGACGAGAGAAATGCAATGGTTGTTTTGAATGTGAATGACTATCATTTTAAGATTAATGACTTACTGGATCTGCAGACATATAGGAAACTGAGTGATGACCCCAGTGACAAAGTTCGTACGACTGTTACGTGGATGATAAAAAAAGTCCTTTTAAATAGAGTGTTGAGAAAAGTCCTGTTCAATTCATTTGCACTGCCAACAAAACTTTATGGGTTGAAAAGGTGCACAAAGAACATGTGAGCGTTACTGGTTCACCCATCTATTCAATTGCTAAATTCTGTACAACAACATTACAATCATTTGTGGGCCATCTGGATTCATATATCATGAATTTGGCACATTTTATTAGTAATTTAAATAGCATAGTCAGCTGAATTGGATTTTTCCTTCTGATGCAGCAGAACTGTTTAAATTTTGCCCCACAACTATATATTTCAAATGGAATAATGAGTTCTATGAACAAATGGTCGACATGGCTATGGGGGGAGGGGGGGGGGGCTTAAGAGAGTTATAGCGAATTTCTCTATGGGAAAATTTGAGGAGTTGGCATTGCAAACGGACAACAAGGGATATTTGGTTCCAGTGCGCAGATGATATATTTGTTTTGGGAGACATGACAGAGAGGAACTAGCTCATTTTCACAAGCATCTCGATAGAATTAATCCGAAGATCCAGTTTACCATGGAGCAGGAGGTAGGTAACAATATTAAATTCTCTTGATGTGCTAGTTGTCAAGGAGATGGTAGCTTAGGTCAAGCCACTCAGTTTACTGAAAACCCACACACAGACCATTAACCTATACCGAGATTCGAACCACCACCCACAAAAAAAGTGAGGCAGCACCGCAACGTTGGTTGAAGAGCAAGGAACATCTGCAACTCACAGCTGCTTGTCACAGAATTAAACATCTAATTAGTGCATTACTCAAGAATGGTTATTCACCTGCTGAGGTAAACTTAGCATTAAGACCACCAGACAGAAATCATAGCAATACACAAGTGCCTCTCATTAAGGACGTTACTGACTGAAGAGGAAAAATCTTGAAAAAACGGAACATCGCAATAATCTATAAACCTGCTTAAAACAGACAAAATAACATAAAATTGGTCAAGGATGCTTGCAAAAGCTGGAAAAAGCAGGAATTTATGGGATTCGATCTAGTTGCAGGGAGGTGTATGTGGGTACTACCAAAAGAATGGTCAAAAAAAGACTAGAAGAGAATTAGGGCAATTGCAGAAGAGGGGCAGACTGACACATCAGCTGTTGTGGAACATGCTTTGCAGACAGGAGACCACCACATTCATTTTGATAGAGCTCTAGCACTGAAAGACACAAACAAATACTATGAAAGGCTACACAGAGAGGAAATAGAGATTGTAAATACCCCAGGAATTTCAGCAGGAAGGAGGAGGACGTGAAATTGAATGACATTTAGATCCCGGCACTGAAGATGACGTATAACAGTCTTCCACCATGGGGTGATAGTAATAGCAGACAATGGCAATGGACAAGGGCTTGGGTAGTCAAAACATGAGACGTCACACCATTGTGCAGAAGCAGGTGTAAATGCAATTGTGCTGCAGTCGGTGGCAAACAGGGTATGAATCAGAAACTCAAGGAAGCTACAATCCCCCTTGAAAATGGGGTGAAGTCTGGCATATTGTTCCAGTTTGAAGTTGGCTTGGCAGATGATACCATCCAAGGAAACATGAGGGCCAGATAGCTGCAATATTTTGTAGGAGGAGAGAACTCTGGTGGAGTGGAAATTGGCTGAGGACGCATACTGGCTACAGATTAGCTGGTTAAGAGCAAGAGATTGCAGTCTTTGAATAGAGCCTGGTGTAGAGTAGATTTACATCCAACCCAATCCTAAAACCATTCCAACAGCAAACCTGACATTGAACCCTGTCTTTAACTGTTCAGACCACGATTCCAACTTGATCCATGACCACAACCTCAAAATACACTACTGGCCATTAAAATTGCTACACCACGTAGATGACGTGCTACAGACGCAAAATTTAACAGACAGGAAGAAGATGCTGTGATATGCCAATGATTAGCTTTTCAGAGCATTCACACAAGGGTGGTGCCGGTGACGACACCTACAACGTGCTGACATGAGGAAAGATTCCAACTGATTTCTCACACACAAACAGCACTTGACCGGTGTTGTCCGGTGAAACATTGTTGTGATGCCTCGTGTAAGGAGGAGAAATGCATACCATCACGTTTCCGACTTTGATAAAGGTCGGATTGTAGCCTATCACGATTGCGGTTTATCGTATCGCCACACTGCTGCTCGCGTTGGTTGAGATCCAATGACTGTTAGCAGAATATGAAATCGGTGGGTTCAGGAGGGTAATACGGAATGCTGTGCTGGATCCCAACGGCCTCGTATCACTAGCAGTCGAGATGACAGGCATTTTATTTGCATGGCTGTAATGGATCATGCGGCTAAATCTCGATCCCTGAGTCAACAGATGGAGACGTTTGCAAGACAACAACCATCTGCACAAACAGTTTGACAACGTTTGCAGCAGCATGGACTATCAGCTTGGAGACCATGGCTGCGGTTGCCCTTGACGCTGCATCACAGACAGGAGCACCTGCGATGGTGTACTCAATGATGAACCTGGGTGCATGAATGGCAAAACGTCATTTTTGCAAATGAATCCCGGTTCTGTTTAAGGCATCATGATGGTCGCATCCATGTTTGGCGACATCGCGCTGAACGCACATTGGAAGCGTGTATTCGTCATCGCCATACTGGCGTATCACCCGGTGTGATGGTATGGGGTGCCATTTGTTATACGTCTGTCACCTCTTGTTCGCATTGGCGGCACTTTGAACAGTGGGCGTTACATTTCAGATGTGTTACGACCCGTGGTTCTACCCTTCATTCGATCCCTGCGAAACCCTACATTTCAGCAGAATAATGCACGACCGCATGTTGCAGATCCTGTATGAGTCTTTCTGAATACAGAAAATGTTCGACTGCTGCCCTGGCCAGCACATTCTCCAGATCTCTAACCAATTGAAAACGTCTGGTCAATGGTGGCCGAGCAACTGGCTCGTTACAATACGCCAATCACTACTCTTGATGAACTGTGGTATCGTGTTGAAGCTGCATGGGCAGCTGTACCTGTACACGCCATCCAAGCTCTGTTTGACTCCATGCCCAGGTGTATCAAGGCTGTTATTATGGCCAGAGATGGTTGTTCTGAGCACTGATTTCTCAGTATCTATGCACCCAAATTGTGTGAAAATGTAATCACATGTCAGTTCTAGTATAATATATTTGTCTAATGAATACCTGTTTACCATCTGCATTTCTTCTTGGTGTAGCAATTTTATTGGCCAGTAGTGGAATCCCTTATAAGCCTTCCAAGTATTCATCACATCCAGCATTGCTTCACAACCCTTCCCCAGGTCCCTACAACATGACCCTAACCTGCACTCTACAGAACTCCAGGCTCTATGTTCCCTAAAAGCTGTTGACTATCATTAGTCTCCCAGCAGACAATGGATCTACCTGTGTAGTACTTGACTGAAAGGAGTAGACTATGTTACCAAAGTCTACGCCAGCTGTCTGGCACCTCTACATACAATGTCTGCCATCAGATCCCATCCCTGTGATTCAAACTGACTTGCAGTCTTTCCTTAAAACCTCAAGCCCCTCGTAAGGACTAACACTTCAATTCAAAGAATTTCTCACCCCACCCAAACCATGCACCCCCACCTTTTACCTTCTTCCAAAGATCCACAAACCCAATCATCCTGGCCGTACTATAGTTGCTGGCTCCAAAGCACCCACTGAACGTATACCTGCCTTAGTTGATCAACACCTGCAACCCATAGCACAAATACTACCCTCCTACATCAAAGATATCAACCATTTCCTAGATTGTCTGAAATCCGTGCCCTCCCTATTCCCACCACACGCCTTGCTTGTCGCCATTGATGCCACTTCCTTCTATCTACCAACATCCCTCACATACATGGTCTGTCTGCTGCTGGACATTTCCTCAGTCAGCGCCCACCTGATTCCAAACCTATGACATCCTTCCTACTCACTTTAATGATCTTTATACTTACCAACAACTACTTCACCTTTGAGTTGCAGACACACAAACAGACCAGGGGTATGGCCATAGGAACCAGAATGACTCCTTCCTATAACAATCTTTTCAAGGGTCACTTGGGGAGTGCTTTCTTGCGATCTATAAATCTTCAGCCCCTGGTATGGTTTAGATACATTGGTGACATCTTTACCATATGGACCCATAGTGAGGCTGACCTGCTAAAATTCCTGGAATCTCTGAATACCTTCCCCCTATTAAATTTCACATGGTCCTATTCTGAATCCCTTGCTACTTTTCCTTAATGTTGAGCTCATCCTCACCAAAGGCCAGCTACTCACTTCTGTCCACATTAAACGTACCAACAAACAACAGCACTTACATTTTGACAGTTGCCATCCTTTCCATGTCAAATGTTCCCTCCCATACAGCCTTGGCATCTGCAGCTAATGTATCTCCACAATACCCTCGTCAGACCCTATGCTCCTTCTGCACCCATCTCCCTATCCTTTGCCTCCTACCCCTGTGACTATCCCCACTGTACGATCTGCCCTATGCACCCTCGTACTACCATCTATAGCAACCATGTAACTGGCAAAACATACTATCAAAGGGAGAGCCACCTGTGAAATGACACACATCATGTACCAACTGTTATGTAAACAATGTTCGGCCTTCTACAATGGCATGACTATCAGCCAGGATGAATGGGCATAAGCAGAGAGAGTATACAGGCACCACACATTATCCTGTTGCAGATCATGCTGTACAGCATGACAATAGTGGCCTTGGTGCCTGTTTCATCACAAGTGCCATCTGGATTCTTCCTCCAGACACCAGTTTCTCAGAACTCCAGAGGTGCGAACTAGCACTGTAACATGCCCTTGGTTATCGCCACCCACCTGGCCTTAATTTATGTTAATTTCTTCTGTCTCAGTCTTTCTTCACAGTAACTACTCTTTGCGTCACTCTGTTTTAGTTGTCTACCTCTTTCACTGCCTTACCTGTATTTTTCACAACCCACCTCCCACCTCTGTTACGTATAATGCTCTTAGCTTATCACTCTTATTAAATCATGCATCATGTCTAAGCAGTAATCACTGTCTGCATATTACCCTGTCTTCCACTTTTAAGTTCTCAGGTTTTCAAATCTCATTCAATGGAGTCCTCAACAATAAGTATTTCCTTTTAATTCTGTGTGCAAAGTCTCCCCTGACCCGTGGTTCTGGGTGACTTTCCCGAAATCTTCCCCTTTTCCTAGGCCTCTCCAGTCCTTTTCCTTCAACCCTCTTCCTTCCCCTTCAATTTTTCTACCTGAAGACGGAGCCACTGTCTCTGAAATCTTGCCACTTACAACTGCCTTTTATGTGTGTGTTCTGCCACCACTCGGGGAGTAGATTTTTTATCTATTCATTTAAAGTAGAAGTTGAGGCTGAAAGTATTATAAATTTTCTAGATCTGAGCACTGCCTGACACTTTTTGAAACCTATATTTTTATGTTATAACTACTATCACTTTTTGTAAAAATCATCATGATGAAATAGTAACTTCATCACATTTGTGAGGACTACATCCAGTCAGTTGTGTAAATTGATTTCTTGTAGATTTTGAACATTAATCACAGTACACTTAAATGTGTAGGAAACTTTGAAATGGATCCTTGATATCTGAAACAATTTGTAAATAAATTGTAATGTGCAGTTGAGACTTGATCGCACATACATAAGATGAAATGTCCACAGGCAGCATAGAAAAAAAACTGCTGCTCATATTTGAACTCCAACAGTTTGGCTAAAGAAGTTAACAGTCCCATTGTTTGTTGGCTATACCAATTCTGACACTTATGTCATTCTCAATAGCCCATATTAGTCCTTAGTTTTCCTCTCGGCTGTAAGGCGAATGCCAGGACTGTCCCCCAAATCCTCCAAAGGCATCTCTCTCCCTTCCATCCATGAATAAACAGTGCCATAACAGAACTACATTAGCCTTGCTGAAAAGCGGTTTCCCACAATAACAGACTCAATTTCTCCATCCCAGAAATGTGGGGAAAAATGTTTGCATCAATATGTACTAGAAGAAAACATATCCTCAGGTCCTCTACCACAGAACTAAGTAGTAATATGGGCTACTGAGAATGATGTAAGTGTCAAAATCACTCCAGCTAACAAACATTAAAGGTCAGCATTGATTTTAATCTCTGTCGTCAAATGTAGTATGCTCACTGATGCTCTATGCCAACAATATTGCAGATGTAATCACAAGGGAGTGTCCAGCTCTAATTTAATTCACCATCAGATATTTGCCAACATCACAATATGAAGTAATCTCAAAGTCACTTTCCATGCACAGTGGAAATCTGCACATCAGGATATTTTCTTTTCAGATTCTTTTTTTGTGAACTTTTCTTTCACAACATCCAATGACAACCAAATCACTAAACTGTGCCCCAATTGTAGTACCTTAACAGAATTAATGTATTCAACAATCTGGCCAACATCTACATGCATCAGAGAATTTGGTAAGCATAGTGGTTAGATAGTATTCCAGCTGTTTTAAGAGCATGTGGAAAGTGTATGCCATAATACAACCTTGGCGCAGTAAACTGCTGAAAGAATGTTCATATCCTTGTAATGCCATCACATCTGGAGCTCATCAGAAAAAAGGAACAAGTTAACACATTGGACTACTCATGGAACTCTGGCCAGAGCAGTGAAAGGTGAACAGATATTTTTAACACACTAAACTCTGTTCCACATTTGTATCATAAATCACAAACTGCGACATCACTATTTTCTATTACAAACTTTATTTGTACCTGGTCATAAACTTTTCGAAGAGCTGGTGCCATTTTATTGGTGAGAGTTCCTGCGACTATAATAACATCTGCCTGTCTTGGTGAAGCACGGAAAACAACTCCAAATCGGTCCATATCATAGCGAGGAGCTGCAATATGCATCATTTCCACAGCACAGCAAGCCAAGCCAAATGTCAGTGGCCACAGAGAACCCTGTAAAAGGAATGTATCTTCAGCAAAGTACATTAGTTGTAAAAGCACTATGATACTATATCAATAAACCAGAAATCAAATCTGCATATTTTGATACTATATTGATAAACCAGAAATCAAATCTGCATGATGATGAGGTCCCATACTCCGAGGAGCATAGGGGAAGATGCGGGAGACCCGCACCGCCAACTAGGCAAGGTCCTAGTGGAGGTGGTTTGCCATTGCCTTCCTCCGACTGTAATGGGGATGAATGATGATGATGATGATGATGATGATGATGATGATGATTATGACGACAACACAACACCCAGTCACCTCGAGGCAGGAAAAATCCCTGACCCTGCCAGGAATCGAACCTGGGACCACGTGTGTGTGAAGTGAGAACGCTACCGTAAGACCATCAGCTGCGGACCAAATCTGCATATTTTGATATTATATTAAATTATAGTTTTGACTGACTGACTGCCATAACCAACGACTGTTGCAAAATGAATTCCTAAGTCAACCTTTTTGACATTAAACTGAAATTTTCTCTTTGAGACCCATTCCACACAGAAGTTTCAATCAAGGCTACACCTATGCTTTGTCTTTATTAGAATTACAAAACTTGAAAGATGATAGCAACTAAGTGACAGAAAGCTTTTGTTGGGAGACAGGAGCTCACTCTTCATGTGATGACAACAGGTGCCACCGCGAATCCTTCTCATTAGTCCAGGACTTCCAGCCCTTCCCCTCATCAGTTGTTGCTTTGCAAACAAAGCACTACAAGTATATATTATTTTCTGCTAACAATACGGAGTTCTTTGATGAGGCCTGCATTGGAGTACTGCGATGGTGGATTTGAACCACTATAATTCGAATAGTCTTCATTTTCAAGGATACGACACTATTAGCAACTAAACATCTGCCCATATTAGCAGCCCACAAGTACCACAGAATGGTCAATATGCCTTGAGAAATGTTTAGATTATTCTCCGGAAAATTTCCACTGTGTTGATTGTTGTGAATAGTTAACTGACATCCTTGCCTTTTGCAAACACGGTACACCCATATCCGATTCTCGTACTGTTCCGACAGTGGATGATTATGATGAATATGGTTTTACGGTGCTCAGTATCTGATTAAATATCAGTGGCTCTGGTTGAATAAGAATGTTTGCATTTAGGCATAAGGCAATCTTTTTGAGACAATAGACCATGGACACATATTGCAGACTGACTGATAATGACGACATGTACAACAGTTGAAACTTCCTGGCAGATTAAAACTGTGTGCCCGACCGAGACTCGAACTCGGGACCTTTGCCTTTCGCGGGCAAGTGCTCTACCAACTGAGCTACCGAAGCACGACTCACGCCCGGTACTCACAGCTTTACTTCTGCCAGTACCTCGTCTCCTACCTTCCAAACTTTACAAAAGCTCTTCTGCGAACCTTGCAGAACTAGCACTCCTGAAAGAAAGGATATTGCGGAGACATGGCTTAGCCACAGCCTGGGGGATGTTTCCAGCCCCCAGGCTGTGGCTAAGCCATGTCTCCGCAATATCCTTTCTTTCAGGAGTGCTAGTTCTGCAAGGTTCGCAGAAGAGCTTCTGTAAAGTTTGGAAGGTAGGAGACGAGGTACTGGGAGAAGTAAAGCTGTGAGTACTGGGCGTGAGTCGTGCTTCGGTAGCTCAGTTGGTAGAGCACTTGCCCGCGAAAGGCAAAGGTCCCAAGTTCGAGTCTCGGTCGGGCACACAGTTTTAATCTGTCAGGAAGTTTCATATCAGCGCACACTCCGCTGCAGAGTGAAAATCTCATTCATGTACAACAGTTGGTTATCAATACATTAAAATAGATAATAACTAGCAACCCAGCTCGGCTTCACGTGAGTAACATTAAATATCTACAGCTAGACAACTTGTGCAGCATAGCTTATTTTGTTTACGGGCCACTGCGTTGAGATGCGAAAAAAATTCTGAGAACAACATTCTGTGTGTGTGTGTGTGTGTGTGTGTGTGTGTGTGTAGGGGGGGGGGGGGGGGGGAGAGAGATTTTTCACTACGTATTGAAGGCTGGCTGGGGTAGCACAAATAAAAGAAAAAACAGGCATGATCTACATGTTTGGCTGATGTTACAGCACTCTTCTTGTCAAGCTTAATGCACACTGTGATGCACTGTTGAGGCTCCCTGCCACAATTCAAAATGTGTCCACCAACCACTGAAATCTTGTTTATTCATCCACAATAAATTTCTTAATTCTATTCAGGAAAGTCAGGCCCATGTCTCTATGATTTTTAAGAGGCCTACATGTCTTTCTGACCAGAGGAGATTCATTTACCAATGTTCTGTATAAATCAAAAGTGTTCAAACAAATAATGTCTTTCACTCCACCATGCAAAGATTGTATTAACACCTATGCTTGACTCGAGGAAATCAAAAGTAGGTGTGGGGAAGCAGCACAATAGGAAAGTCCCCAATCCTTTGGAGAGGGGCATGGTTGATCAGCCCTGAGAGCCCACTGCAGGAAGTGTAAGGGATGGGAGTACCGTTGCCAAAGTGGGCAATGTTGTCATAGCTGTGGCATATGACACTATCATACATGCTAGGTGCAACTGCTTGTACATCTTCTTGACTTATTTACAAGTAATTTAATCCAGAGGCTTATATTCTTGTAATTTCTTTCCTCCCTGGAAAATGGTGCAATCTGGTGTGCAGGGAGACTGATTCTTTCCACAGGTGACACAGATGGGGGGAGGGGTAAAAGGAACATTTGCATACAGTCGTTGTCCACAATATCTACAAATGGGGTTAGCATTGTAACGCGAAGACATGTGCCCGAATTCCAAACACTTGAAGCACTGCCTAGAGAGGAGAACATATGGTTTCACATTGCTTTGATATACCATCACATTCATCTTCATCTTTTCAGGCAATGAGTTGCCTTCGAAGGCCAAGATGAAGGCACTGGTAGCAACCCCTTTGTCCTTTGGTCCCCTATGGACACAACAGACAAATTGTACAATCCGTCACTCCAAGTTGGCATCTAGCTCATCATCAGATTGCAAGAGCAAGTATTGCTGGAAAATGATGCGCTGTACCATATGTAGACTATTATGAGGAGTGACAGCCACTTGTACATCACCCAGCTTGTTACAAGTTAGCAGCAACCATGACTGGGCAGGGGATGCTGTTTTAATCAAGACTGTTTCATTTTAGAGATGGCTGCCACTTCCTCTAACTTGTCCTCTTTGTTCTCCACAAAGAATAAGGGCTATGTGGCCCACAAGAAATTCTTATCAGTCCTTGTGCAAACCAAGTATTGGATGGAGTATTGCTATGCTTGATACTTAGTCCTGCGTTCCTCCCACAGTGTAGCCACTGAAGGAAACATTTCCAGATCATATCTCTGTGCATTAAACAAGTACTTCGCTGCCATAGAGACTGCTGGGGCTATTGGCCACCAGCAAAGCACAACTTCACCACTTACACAACTTCGCCACTTCATTTGCAACTCATCCGCCATGCTGCCACCCACTCCGAACTGGGGCTCTCCCCAAAGGGGCCACCCAGCCTCAGCAATGGCTGCCTGGCCAGTAACATGTTGCTTGGAGTCCTCACGCCCCAGTCACACCGGACACATACTCCCTGGCATATGTCTGCAGCTTGTGGTCTTGCAATTGCATTCTTGCTTCCCGAGCACAGGTCCCGGGTTCGATTCCCGGAGGGGTGAGGGATTTTCACCTGCCTCAAGATGAATGGGTGTTTATGTTGTACTCATCATTTCATCATTATTCATGAAAGTGTCAAGATTGGACTGAGCAAAGGTTTGGAATTTGTACGGGCGCTGATAACCGCACAGTTGAGCGCCCCATAAACCAAACGTAAACACCATCATCATCATCATCATCATCATCATCATCATCATCATCATCATCATCCTCCTTGGCATACATGGGGATCTTTCACCTCAGGCACCAACAGTGCAATCCCTATGTGGTCAGAGGGCTACGACTGTGCAGGTACTTGACGATCCCTTCACAATACAATGGCTACCATGCTGGGATTTTTGATGTACTTCCTTATTAAACGGAAGGGGGTGCGGACATGGAAAGACACAAAAGTGGAGCATACACTGCACTGGGTGACCTTCCCTGTATGATCAGCACTTCTGGAGAATTTTGAATGGTAGTTGAAACTCAACAATGGGAACTATGTATTTATTTAATGAAAAGTTGTAGAAAATGCAAGGTGGAAACTTGAGTCCCAAATCATAAACCAGGTCCAAGCAGGTCCGCAACAAGAAACCATCTGATGGAAAGGCAGAAGGGGAATGGGATACTGGAAGTACAAGCTTGAAGCACGGAAAGAAAGTAATGCTGCAAAGGCTGGGGCCCCGTGGAAGCCAAGCACATACTCATGAAAGAGTTGTGAGCCTCTTGGGGGTGCGTGGGAGAGGGGGGTTGAGCAATTTCTGAGACCAGTCTGCATATACATGTGGATGCAAAAAGGAGACTTGAATTTATATTGATAGAGATGATAAATTTCGCGAGTGTGTTCATGTTGTGAGGTAACAGAATAGTGTAGCACTTGATCCAGTGAAGTACTTGATACCAAAACATGAGCATAGAAATATTTTATAGCTACCGCTTACATTTTGTCAACTCATTATTTAATGTTTTACGAGTTCATAAATGACTAAATGAATATTAATTTGATTTATACGGAGTATTTTCATATAAAATTATGGTCTCATAAACTCTTGTGACATAACATAGTAATTTTAGTTGTGTTCAATATTATATTGCACAATCAACTGATCTAAAGTGTAAAACTTCTGTAAGGGATCTTGTATAAATGTTAAATACAGTAAATTTAAGTTTCATGAAAATAATTTTTTGCATATTATATCACACAATATTTCATGCAGAATATTAACTTTTGTCGAAATTGGATTTATTTTTGAAACATTTCCTTTCTTGCAAAACATAACGTTGTACTCAAACATTTGTAACCTTGCAACTTTTAATCACACTGACCAGTTACATTTACATAATAACCTGTCAAAAGTCTGAATAACCACCTTTTGCAGTGTGGACTGCTGCAAGACATGCAGGAAGAGAGAGTCCGAAGTTCTGGAAGTACCGACAGGGAAGTGGAGTTATGTCAACACCAGCGTGGCCAACTGCGCTAGGTTTCCCTGTTGAGGATCCATGGCGTGAACAGTCTGAGGCAGTCCCACAGATTCTGATTGGGTTTGTTTTTCAGGGCAGTATGGTAAACTAATCCAGGTACTTCTTGAACCATGCATTTACAATGGCAGCATATGACATGCTGGATTGTCCTGCTGGTAAATGCCATCGTGCTAAGGAAAAAAAACTGCACGTAGGGGTGGACTTGGTTCCCAAAGGATAGATGCATACTTGTATCGATCCATTATGCCTTCCAGAATGATGACATCACCTAGGAGAGGACGAGGAGGAGGAGGAGGAGGAGGAGGAGGAGGAGGATAGTGTTTAACGTCCCGTCGACAACCAGGTCATTAGAGACGGAGCGCAAGCTCGGGTTAGGGAAGGATGGGGAAGGAAATCGGCCGTGCCCTTTCAAAGGAACCATCCCGGCATTTGCCTGGAACGATTTAGGGAAATCATAGAAAACCTAAATCAGGATGGCTGGAGACGGGATTGAACCATCGTCCTCCCGAATGCGAATCACCTAGGGAATGCCATGAAAACATTCCCCACACCATAATGCTCCCTCCTCCAGCCTGGACCCTTCCGACAATTTTGCAAGGTGTTTGCTTTCAGATTTTTCACACTGTACACGCCAACAGCCATGTGTCCAATGGAGAATGAAACATGATTCATTTAAAAAGGGCACCTCTCACCACTAAACAGATGTCCAGTTGCGGTATTCGTATACAAATTCCAGCCTTTGTTGCTGATGAATAGCAGTCAGCATGGGTACATGAACCAGGCACCTGCTCCGAAGGCCTTAACACAGCAATGACAATCAGTCTATATCGCAAAAGTTGTTTACTTTTATGGTGTGGTAACTGGTTTCAGTCACTCTACACCTAAACCTACATCTTTACTCTGGAAACCACCATGAAGTCCATGGCAGAGGGTACATCCCATTGTATTAGTTATTAGGTTTCTTCCCATTCCATTTGCATATCAAGCATGGGAAGAATGACTGACTGAAACCCTGTGTGTGTGTGTGTGTGTGTGTGTGTGTGTGTGTGTGTGTGTGCAGGAATTATTCTAATCTTATCCTCATGATTCCTATGTGAGCAAGGCATAGTTGGTTGTAGTATATTCCTAGAGTCATCATTTAAAGCCAGTTCCTAAAACTTTGTTAATAGACTTTCTCGGGATAGTTTCTTCAAGAGTCTTTCAGTTTCAGTTCCTATGTCTATGACACTCTTCCACAAATCAAACAAACCTGTGACCACTCATGCTGACCTTGTCTGTATATTTTCAACATCTCCTGTTCAACCTATCTGGTATACGTCCTCCACACTTGGGAGACTTGAGCAATATTCTAGAACTTATCACAGGAGTGAGGATTTGTAAGCAACCTCCTTTATAGACTGATTTTTCCCCAGTATTCTACCAATAAATCACCTGCTTTACCCATGACTGATCTTATGTGATCATTCCATTTCATATTTCTAGAGTGTGTTACACCCATGTATTTGTATGAGTTGGCTGATTCCAAGATTGACACATTGATATTACGGCCACAGGATATTACATTTTTTTTCATTTTGCTGATTGCACAGTTTTACATTTCTGAACATTTAAAGTAATAAAAAAGTATCAAGGCTTTCATGGGGACTTGTTGACAAACTGCCTGTTGGCTTCTGTCTCAGGTTCTTCAGCCAATGTTTGTCAGATGACTTTCAGACAGACATTGGTCGAAGAACCCGAGACAGAAACCAACAGGCAGTTTGTTATCTAAAGCAAGTTGCCCTCTTTGCACCATTCAAAATCTTATCAAGATCTGACTGAATATTTATGCAGCTCCTTTCAGACAGTACTTCATTATAGATAACTGACTCATCTGCAAAAAGTCTGAGGTCACTATTAATATAGTCTGCAACGTCATTAACATACAACTTTAACAACAAGGATCCCAACACACTTCCCTGACACACACCTGAAATCACTTCTACATCTGATGATGACTCTTCATCCTAGATAACATGAGTGTCCTCCCTACCAAAAAGTAATCAATCCAGTCACAAATTTCACTTGATACCCCATATGATCATACTTTTGACAAGAAGCGTGGGTGTGACAGCAAGTAAAATGCTTTTTGGAAATCAGGAGATATACTGCATCTATCTGACTGTCTTGATCCAAGTCCTGTGTGAGATGGTTTCACATGTGATTGATATTTTCAGATCCATGCTGGTTGGCATTGAGGAGATCATTCAGTTAAAGATAAATCACTATGTTTGAGCTCAGAATATGTCCTAAGATTCTACAACAACCATCGTCAAGGACATTGGACGGTAGTTGGACCTGTGATAGATTATTGTTAGAAGAGGGGTTAATGCAGCCACAAATTTGGTACAGAATCTAACAGTGATTCCTTCCAGCCCTGGAGCTTTGTTCAATTTTAATTATTTCAGCTCTTTCTTAACACCATTGACGCTAATACTTATTTCATTCATCTTTTCAGGGGTGTGAGGATTGAATGGAGCAGTTCTCCTGGGTTTTCCTTTTTAAAGAAACATTTGGAAATGGAGCTAAGCATTTCAGCTTTTGCTTTACTATCCTTAATTTCAGTTCCCACCTCATGCATTAGGGACTGCACAGTAACTTTGGTGATAGTGACAGCCTTTACGTACAATCAGAATTTCTTTGGGTTTTTTGAAATATTATTTGACAATATTCTGTTATGGTAGTCATTGACAGAACCATAGATTGCTCTCTTGACACCCAAATGAGCTTCATTCAGCCTCTATCTATTTATAGCCCTATGCTTTGTTTTACACCTATTATGCAGTAATCTCTGTCTCTTCACAAGTTTCTTTTCACCCATGTTATGGACTGTTCTACTGGGTACATATCTATTCAGAGCATGATCAACTATTCATTTAACTTGAGCCATAGTTCCTCTGCAAGCTCCTGCCCTGTGCTGAAAGTTTCCGTCTTCCTCACTGATATATGACACTTCTCGTTTTATAGTTTACTGAACATATAGATAAGAAATCTACTCACCAACAGCAGCAGGGGAACAAACACACAAAAGGGCTTCACTTTCACAAGCTTTCAGAGCCAGTGGTTCCTCCTCCTGGCAGAAGAGTTGAACGGGCAGGAAGAGGGGTGAAAAATGGATTGGAGAGGTTTGGGGAAAAGGTGCAGAAGTCACCCAGAACCTCAGGTAAGCAGGGACTTTCCGGACAAGATGACAAAGGAAGACTGATTGTTGGGGACTGCACGAGACGAAATTTGAAAACCTGAGAGTCTGAAGGTAGAGGACAGGGTAGTATGCAAGAGAGAGATTACTACTAAAACATTGTGCACGAGTTAATAAGAGTGAAAAGCTAAGTGCATTGTATGTAACAGAGGTGGGAGGGGGACAGCAAAAATAGACAAGTCAGAAAATGAAAGGTGTAGAAAACTAAAATGGGGTGAAGAAAGAAGTAGTTACTGTGAATAAATGCCGATACAGAAGGAATTAATGTAAATTAAGGCCAGATGGGTGTCAAGGACCAAGTACATGTTTTAGCACTAGTTACCACCTGTGGAATTCTGAGAAACTAGTGTCTGGGGGAAGAATCCAGTTGACGCATGTGGTAAAACAGCAACCACGGTCATGGTCATGGCTGTTATGTTGTACAGCATGCTCTGCAACAGGATATTGTGTGTTGCCTGTATACACCTTCTGCCTATGCCCATTCATCCTGACATAACTGGGTTCTAGTCATGCAGATGTAAAAGACCAAACAGGGTTTACATAACAGCTGGTATTTGACATGTCATTTCACAGGTGGCTCTCCCTTTGATAGTATATGTTTTGCCAGTTACAGGGCAGCTATAAGTGGTGGTAGTAGGGTACATAAGGTAAGTCTTGCAGGGGGGATGGTCACAGGGGTAGAAGCTATAGGGCAGGGAGATGGGTCCAAAAAAAAAAAAAGCATAGGGTCTGACAAGGATATTGCGGAGATTCGGAGGGTGACAAAAAGCTACCAATCTCTGCAATATCCTTGTCAGACCCTATGATGCTTCTATACCCATCTCCCTACCCTATGGCTCCTACCCCTGTGACGGTCCCTGCTGCAAGACTTGCCCTATGCACCCTACTACCACCACCTCTTCCAGCCCTGTAACTGGCAAAAAATATACTCTCAAAGTGAGAGCCACCTGTGAAATGACACATCATATAGCAGCTGTTATGTACACACTGTTTGGCTTCTTACACTGGCATGACTACCATCCAGTTATCAATCGGGATGAATGGGCATAGGCAGAGGGTGTATACAGGCAACACACAATATCCTGCAGCAGAACATGCTGTACATGACAGACATTACTTCAGTGCCTGTTTCACCACACACACCACACGGATTTTTGCTCCCAGACACCAGCGCCTCAGGATTCTGCAGGTGGGAACCAGCACTAAAATAGGTCCTTGTTTCTTGCCACTCACGTAGCCTTAATTTACGTTAATCCCCTCTCTCAGCTTTTCTTCACAGTAACTACTACTTTCTTCACTCCATTTTAGTTTTTACATCTTCCATTTTCTGACTTTTCTATTTTTCGCCATCCCCCCTCTCACCTCTGTTACATGCAATTCACTTAGCTTTCCACTCTTATTAACTTGTGCACTATGTTTTAGTAGTAATTCATGCCTTGCATATTACCCTGTCTCCCACCTTTAGGCTCTCAGGTTTTCAAATCTCGCCCAGTGCAGTCCCCAATAATCAGTCTTTCCTTCTCATCCTGTCCGGTAAGTCTCCCCTGACCCGGGATTCTGAGTGACTTTTCTGAGCTGTACTGTTTTCCCTAAACCTCTCCAGTCTTTTCCTTCACCTGTTTTCCTTTCCTTTGAACTCTTCTGCCAGAAGAAGAAAGACACTGGCTCTGGAAGCTTGTAATAGTTAAACCCTTTATGTGTGTGTGTGTGTGTGTGTGTGTGTGTGTGTGTGTTCGCTGCTGCTGCTTGATCATTAGATTTTTTTTTATCTAATCAAGAATTCATTATTTTTGTTGTTTCTTAACATATATATCTTTCTGCTTGTTTTAGTAGTCCTTTGTACTTTGGTAATTATTGTTGTCACAATCACATAATTGTGACTGATCCCAGTTTCAATGTGGACATCCTCAGAGAGGTCAGGCCTATTTGTTGCCATTAGATTCAATATACCCCGTGTGGAGTTGCTAGTCTCCCATCGGGCGCCTCCCCAGGTGGCGGATAGGGGAATGCCCACCAGATATGGAGGGTACCGGGGAAATAAAATACCCGGGGTGGACCAAAACTAGCAACTACTGCCTTGTAGTGTAGGTACTGGATTACCAAAGGCTAAAGGAAGAAAACCTTGAGCAAAAATTACCTGGTCCTCCAGGTTGGGGGTTAATGCGATGGGCCAACTCCCCATTCATTGGAAAAACCTCACTGGTTAAAAAGCCTATAAGATTACAGCAGGACGGATATAATAGGAGACGAAAAAGGCTAAGAAAACGGACTGTCTTAATTGGTGTATGGAATATACAAGGATTACAAAATAAAGTAGGAGAAGTGATTAAAGAAATGGAGGCTAGAAATCAAGATATTATTATACTCCCAGAAACTAAGAAAAAAAGACGAGGTATTGAAAGAATAGGATCATATACACATTTCTATAGTTGTGTCCCAAAAAATCAAAGAGCAAAACGGGGGATATCGATATTGATGAAAAACAAATTCAAAAGAATGGTCACAAACTGGGAACCTATTGATGAAAATCTGATTAAAATTAATATTGATATTCATGGATACAAAATTACTATTATAGGAGTATATGGAATAAGCGAAGATGAACCAATTTGTAAAAAGGATGATTTCTATAATAATTTAAATGGAATCATAGAGGATATCGGGAAAACCAGGGAGATTATTATTGCAGGGGATTTTAACAGTAGAACTGGAAGTAAAATTGGAAATAAAATTATAGGACCATTTGGAGAAAATGTTATAAATGATAATGGTAATAGACTTATTGATATCTGTGAACAAAATTCATTGAAAATATTAAATGGCTTTTATCAACATAAAGAAATACATAAATACACATGGCATAAAGATACATTGAATCAAAAATCAATAACAGACTATATTATAATTAAACAGCAAACGAGGATAAAAATACATGACATAAGATGGTTGGTTGGTTGGTTTTGGGGAAGGAGACCACACAGCGTGGTCATCGGTCTCATCGGATTAGGGAAGGATTGGGAAGGAAGTCGGCCGTGCCCTTTCAGAGGAACCATCCCGGCATTTGCCTGGAGTGATTTAGGGAAATCACGGAAAACCTAAATCAGGATGGCCGGACGCGGGATTGAACCGTCGTCCTCCCGAATGCGAGTCCAGTGTCTAACCACTGCGCCACCCCGCTCGGTCATGACATAAGAGTATATAGAGGGGTAACTCTTAGCGATCATTATTTGGTAAATTCCAAATTTTTATTTCCCTTCAGAGGAAAAAGCACTGAAGAAAATCGAAATTGCCCTATAGAAAATATACAAACAGAAATCAAAATTCCTAAATATAATTTGAATAGTTTTGAGAATGAAAGCACAATATTTTTATATCAAAAGAGATTAGATGAAAAACTGGTAGAAACAGAGTTTGATAATACAGAAGATCAATATCATTATATTGTAAATAAACTACATGAAGCCACCAAGGAAGCTTTAGGAGAAACAGAAGAAACACGTACAAACCATCCGTTATACTACTGGAATGAAGAAATTAAAAAGGAAGTGAAATTAAAGAAAGAAAAATATTTAAAATGGTTAAATACCAGAAATCTTCAAGATAAAATAGAGCTTAATGCACAACAAGCGAAAATCCGGAAAAAGGTTGCAGAAGCAAAAAACAAAGTTTGGGAACAGTCATGTCAAAAAATTGAATCCTATATTGGTGGTAAAAGAAACACAGAAGCATGGAAAACTATAAAAAATTTAAGAAGGAATTCCAAAGAAACAACACATATTAAATATATTACTCATGACTCTTGGGAAAAATATTTTAAAAGTTTATTAACAGAAAACAGGGAAGAATACTTGGGAAACCCTGAATATAATGAAATGATAGATCTACAAGCAGAGAATTACATCCGTTTGGAAATAGAGACAGTAAAAACTGCAATAAAATCTTTAAAGAATGGAAGGGCTACAGGCATTGGAGGTATTCCTGCAGAATTATTAAAATTAGGAACAAAGAAATTAATGGAATTGTTAAGAAACCTTTTCGAAAGATGTTTAAATGGGGAAGATGTCCCAAATGATTTGAAAGTAGGATATATTTCAGTGATACATAAAAAGGAGTGAAAGATGAGTGTAAAAATTATAGGGGAATAACAGTGACCAATACCTTCAGTAGATTATATGGAAGAATTATTAAATATTTGTTAGAACAAGAATACAAAGAAAAGGAGGCTGAAGAACAAGCAGGTTTTAGAGCTGGAAGATCAACAATTGATCATATCTTTTGTCTACAACAAATTATTGAAAAAAAAAAAAATGGTTCGGGCACAACCTATACATTTAGTATTCATAGATATAGAAAAAGCCTATGATAGTGTGCCTTTATCCAGTTTATGGAAAGCTTTAATATCAATAGGAATAAATCCAAGAATAATTAAAGCAATTCAAAATTTATATAAAAATTCTATTTCAAAAATAAAAATTGGTAAATATCTATCACATGGATTCCAAGTCACAAAAGGATTACGTCAAGGATGTAGCATCTCACCTACATTGTATAAAATATATACAGAAGTAACTTTACAGAATTGGAAGAAAAAATGTCACGCTATGAGAATACCAATAAATGATAGAACAATATACTCGTTACAATTTGCAGATGACCAACTGATTATGAGGACAGAGTATATGACCAGAAAATTGATTCAAGAATATAAAAAAATCAGGTCTAAATGTAAACATGAATAAAACAAAGTACATGGTAATTGGTGGAGTGAATGGAGACTTAATATTAGAAGAAGGGATGGGAACAATAACAGCTACTGAGGAATATAAATATTTAGGTGTGAAAATTACAAATGATGGGAAACAGGACAAAGAAATTAGATCAAGAATAAATTCTGGAAAGACGACAATCTCTTTATTGAATGGAATTCTCTGGGACAAACACATAACAACTGATAACAAAATAAGGATTTTTAAAACAATAGTTAGGAGCATTATTACATATGGTTCAGAAGTGTGGACAACAAAATGGCAACTGAAATCAAAATTATTAGCCACAGAAATGGATTTCTGGAGACGTTCAGCAAGAATATCAAGACGAGAAAGAATAAGAAATGAAGTAATCAGAGACAAGATGAAATGTAAAAATTCAATTATTGATTTCATCCAGCACAAACAACTTAAATGGTATGGACACATCAGACGAATGGAACAGGAAAGGATACCAAAATGCATAATCGACTGGGTACCAATTGGAAGAAGAAAAAGGGGACGACCACCTGATACATGGATGCAGGGAGTTCAGTCAGCAATGAGGAAGAACAACATTCCTGAAGATTTATGGACAAATAGAGAAGAGTGGAGAACAATAATTAGTGACTTACTGTAATCTAGAATAGGTGCTGGAAAAATGTACTCACATTGTAAATCCAGAATAATAATAATAATAATAATAATAATAATAGATTCAATATACTTCCATCATGAATGGGGTTCCTAACTACCTGTTCTAGGGAGTTTTCAGAGAAGACACCTAGTAATGTTTCACAGAATTCGTATCACACCCACCACTAACAATTCTGTAATTTTCCCAATTAACTATTGGATGATTAACGTCTCCACCAACAATGACAGTATGATTGAGGAACTTACGCAGATTATCTTCAGACCAGTATGTCTCTTAAATCAACAAAGTAGGCCAGGAATAATACAGCTACTAATCTTATGTAACATTAAATAAGCAACACAGTTACAAAACAAATATATCATGCATATACCCATTGGTGAAACACTGAGTCAATGTGTGGAGCTGAAAGGCACCTATCATCAATTAGTGGGTAGCAGAGGGGTGCTCAGGTCATAAACAGAGCACCACCCATCAATCCACACATGATCGGTTGAACAACCAGTAACATCAAAACATGCAAAATAGTATGTATAAAACTGCATATGTTTTTGGCTTTTGTAACTAATGTCAGCTGTTCATTGTCTTATGGTCAGCATTGCTGACTCTCAATCACACAGCCTTGGGTTCGATTCTCAGCCACATCAGGCATTATCTCAGCTTGTGTGTGTGTGTGTGTGTGTGTGTGTGTGTGTGTGTGTGTGTGTGTGTGCGCGCGCGCGCGCCTGTGTGTAGCATATGCACACCAGGCAGCTGAGATCATCACAGAGTGGGTCCCCTGGCAAAAAATCCGACACATTTTTTAAGCAACATTATAATCTTACGTGTCTACTATATGAAGTCTGTATAATTAGGCGCACACTATTGTGTGTGTTTTAATGTTATTGGTTGTTCAACTGATGATTTGCATATCAACGGGCAGGTGCTGGCTCCATACATTGACTCCACACATCACTAATGGATGTATGCACAACATATTTGTATTCATTTTGTAATTATCTTGCTTATTTACAATTTTATAAGGTGAATTACTATATTATTCCTGGCCCACTTTACTAATCTCAGGGATAAACTGGTCTGAAGATGGTCTATGAATGAAAAAACCAGTTGTTGTTGGCATTGTCTTTAGACCAGAGACTGGTTTGATGCAGCTCTCCATGCTACTCTGTCCTGTGCAAGCTTCTTCATCTCCCAGTACCTACTGCAACATACATCCTTCTGAATCTGTTTTATGTTCATCTCTTGGTCTCCCCCTATGATTTTTACCCTCCACACTGCCCTCCAATACTAAATTGGTGATCCCTTGGTGGCTCAGAACATGTCCTACCAACTGATCCCTTCTTCTAGTCAAGTTGTGCCACAAATTCCTCTACATTTCAAAAACTTCTATTCTCTTCTTGTCTAAACTATTTGTCGTCCATGTTTCACTTCCATACATGACTACACTCCATACAAATACTTTCAGAAATAACTTGCTGGCTCAAATCTACACACTATGTTAGCAAATTTCTCTTCTTCAGAAACGCTTTCCTTACCATTGCCAGTACAAATTTTATACCCTCTCTACTTCATCCATCATCAGTTATTTTGCTCCCCAAATAGCGAAACTCATTTACTATTTTAAGCGTCTCATTTCCTGATCTAATTCCCTCAGCATCACCCAATTTAATTCGACTACATTCCATTATCCTTGTTTTGCTTTTGTTGATGTTCATCTTTTATCCTCCTTTCAAGACAAGACAATTGTGCAGAACTATACCACACAGTACAGCAACAGCTCAGCTGCAACCAAAGGCTCTGCAAAATAACACAGAGCATCTACTATGAGAAACTACCATTAAGCCACTTTAAGAAATTTAGACCCTTTCGAGATCTTCTAATCTGACGGTTTACACATGGTAATGAAATGAGTTTCTCATTAATGATAAGGCCCAGGAACTTAACTGATTCAATGAAACTAAGAACGGTATTCTTCAATCACAGTTTGGATCAGTTTAAACCATATCATCTATGAGTAAAAGTAACACACACTTATTTAAACAGAAAATTTGAAGCCTGTGGTTTTCCTCCAATTCTAGCCTTTCTAGTGTTAGTTGTAGATGTTGACGGTAGAAGATAAGCAAAAGACAAAAATTGTCCACAAAAAGAGAGCAGCAGATATGATTTCCAATTGTAGATGATATGCTGCCAATGGCTACAGCAGATGACACATTCCCAAATGACACCATTCTTCTGCATACAATGGTCTAAGAATCCTCACCAACTCTGAATTAAATATAGGATCCTGAGAGGAAGGTCGCACTATAGTCACAAGATGGCCCTGAAAACTATATTCCCAAGTTTTTTGGATGATATTGTACCATCATGTAGTACCAGAAGTGTTTTCAATATCAAAAAATATTCCAGCCAAGTACTGCCTATGTAAAAAGCCTCCTGTATTGTCAAGTGCATGAGTATTGGCTTGTCACGTGTAGAGTGGTACCTATGGGAACCACAATGAGGATGAAAGAGTTTTCAAGCTGCAAACATCCGTACAAAGTGGCTGTTGAAAATTTATTCCATTGTCATCCCTACACAATTGTTAAGTGCTACACTGGATTGGTGCAATCATTTCTGGGTTTCAGGTACATCATGTTTCCCTTCAGGGCTTAGTATGGCCACTGCAGTAAGCATTACCTTTCCAAAGGAGCCTTCTCATCACTTCCCGTACACCATTCCTGAGGATGTGAAATGATTAATACAGTGAAACTTCTTTATAACGTTCCTCCATATAATGTTTTCCTCTATGTTACATCTGTGGTTTTTTTTTCCTTTTTTTTTTTTTGTTCTGACTAAAAGCCCATATAAACGATGTTAAATTTTCCTCTTTACTGTGTTTCCTCTATATTACAATTTCCTCCATGTAATGCTCATATTTTTGGAACCCTGGTCAATTATTTACCTCTTTATGACGTTTAAGTGACTGGATGTAGACGCATCGTTTTCCGTTCTGTGGATACACAGTTTGCACCGACTCGGAAAGCCCTTGCGATCTTTTTGGCGCTATTTACTTTCACCCATCCACATACTGGGCCCCATGTTTCAATTACAAAAAAACTAATCATTTGATACATTGATCATTTGCAATGAATATCATATTACAGTGTCGTGAAAATTTAAAATGTCATCTATGGCACCATTTGTCATAGCTGATTAGTGGCATCCCGATCTTCAGTAATGCCCTATAATTATTATTTGGAAGCCTTCCTCTTCATAGTGTTTTCCTCTATACAGTGTTCAGAATTTGTGGTCCCTTGAAAAACGTTATATAGAGGTTTCACTGTAATTGTAAAAGTTCTTGCCATAACTTTTTTTGCTCTCTCCTTTTGTTCAAGGAATTCAAAAGTTTATAAGGTGCTCAAATTCTGAATTGATATAGAACATGCACGAGCTCACTCACTTGCCATGATGGCTAAATGGCACTCCTTGCATCACCATTTCTGATTATGAAAACTATCAACACAAACACACACACATACTCACAAATAAACTGATAATGGAAAATCTGCTGCTAGTTTATTTTTGAACTGGTGATGAGCACCAAATGATTTGACTACCAACTTTGCAGGTATACTCTAAATTTCTATTTCCTATCTTTCTCCAGCTCTATTATAAGAGTTTACTTGGTATTACTGCAAGTTTTTTTCTGTTTGCAATGAAAGTACAACTGAAATGTAGCATTACCTTCCGTCCCCAATTAAGCAAGTCGTCCAGCCTTGCCAACGCATATTCAGCCAAGTTGCTAGTGTTTTGAAATGGAGAATATGGTTTTCTAGTTGCAGGTACAGCTGGAAAGACAAAAAAAGTAAAACAATTCTCATTCTAGACTATGAAAAAATGCCATGGAAATACACACAGAAGCTGTGGAGGTCATTTAAATTAAAGGAGTGCTGTAGAAAAGTGACATGATTACCACTGATGTTTTATGATTTCTTATTTATTCATGATATGCAAAATACACCAATAGCACCCGCACTGATGTGGTTTTATTATTTATAGAAAGTAACTATGTAAAGATATTTAATAAAAGGAAAACAGAATGTATATTCTCACTGGAAAGAATCCATATGTGATCCTCAAAATTCAGAAATCAAGAAAAGTGACAGAATAATCGTTCTTCGTGTTACGTATAGAAACATCTAAGGAGATAACTCAGTCTTTACCTAATGTTCACATACATGGTGAAATGGATAAGGGGAAGGACATTACAATGTTGCTGCAGAATTAAACACAACCAGCAAGGAGCCAATACTTGATGGAAAATGTATTGTGATGTACATAAGCAGTCTAATACTAACTGAGAGAAATGTCTAACAGCGAGAAATATCTAACAGTAATTAAGTTTTCTTAATCGGTTTAGTAAATTTGGACACACAGATTGGGTGGAGATTTCATTTTACCAAGTGCAGATGGATGCAGCTTTTCTGCAAGACAAGGTAGGGCTGGCAGTTTGATCATGCTTTGCGGCACCTGCTGGTTTGGCGATTACTCCATGCAGCTGCATCCTTACATAAAAGACACACTGCACCTTGACAATGGACTACATCATGAAGAAAAAGATGAGAGAGAGAGAGAGAGAGAGAGAGAGAGAGAGAGAGAGAGAGAGAGAGAGAGAGAGAGCGACTACTCTGGCTAGAGAGTTGGCTCTGAACTGTCTATCAATTTGTAACACAAGATGTAATTACCAAATTATAAAGGCAGGCAGTTACTGTATGGGATGTTCTGAGATTGAAAGGAAGAATATACATATGACTTCAAAGGATGACTTACATTAATTAGTAGCTTATTAGAAATATATAAGTACAATTCCATTTCAAGGACAGGCAAAACCACACACGAAACCAAGTCCACAAAAATAAAAATAGATATCATGAGGGGAGATACACACCAGACAAATAAGTCAGTATTTTCAGATAAGTAAATATCAGCATCCAAATTAGTACAGTAAGTCACCTCTCTGAATATCCATCATACAAAGCAGGAAACATCCCAAAGATTTAAACTTTAAAAAAGTAAGTAACAAAGCTCTTCATTAAATCATTTATGTCCAACTGTCCAACCCAGAGGAAGCCTAACAAATGTGGTTAAGAGAGTTAGAGAAAGTTCAAATACAAGTTTAAATTATCACAGAAATACTAAACAGACTCCAACAATAGTTTTTAAAAAGATAAAGGTGTTTTGCCTCATGGAAAAGCATGCTCTCGAAACTTTGAAACCTACTATAAACCTGCATATAAAATCAGTATAAATGGATTGACTTAGTACTGATGCCTCCAACTGGAAGACCACAGAAAGGGAACAAGCGTTTCCAATGTAAAATCACCAAAGGGCTTAGAAAGATGAAAACAATGCCAGTGTTGAAAAATATGAAGGGATGAGAAATGATTCAAGTGACATGGTACAAACACTGAGCAATGGTGGCTAGCAATTTTTGAACCAAACTGAAAAGTTTTTAACAAAATTTCCTATAGAGAAGTCAAGAAAATCTAGTCTCATGTGAGCATGAAGAATGGCAATGAAAATATTATTAAAATGAAGCCAACATGCATAGTGTAAGTGACTGATTTCCACAGCATCAAAGTAAATGTCATCAGTAAACATAACCACACACAAAAATACAGCAGTCTACGAATATTTCACCTGTAAAGAGGGACCATTGGTTTACTAAACAAGCATAAAAAATGTACAGCTTATTTTATTACACTAAACTAGCTGAATCCGGCCACATTTTATTGTAGCTCAGTCTGCTTAAATGGAAAAGAAAGAAAAGAGAAAGCACTTTTTTGTAATATGAATGGGAATGTGATATACATCCTAATTTCTTCTCCCTGTATCTGTTCATCTTGCACTTCCCCTTTGTCCATCTCCTCCTCCTTCCCCTTCTTTCCGTCCATCTTCTCCTCCCCCCTCTTCATCTCCTCCTGTCCCCCTCTCTGTCCATTTCCTCCTTCCCGTTTTCTATGTCCATTTCCTCCTCCTCCTCCTCCTCCTCCGCCGCCCTCTCTCTGACCTTGCGCCTTGTTTGATTGTTATTTGCAAATCCTATATAAAGATATGTTGTCTATATGTGCCTACACATTTATTACTGTAATGTGTAAAAATTTGTAGTAATTGGAAAGATACATTTTGAGATTTTTGGTAATAATGTTTCCCCTGTGATTACATATATACAACATAGTATTGCAGATGGTATATAAAACCATGCAAGTATTTGAGTGCAATGTGTCAAAATTTTAAAGCAATCTCTGAAGAACTTTCAGAGATTAATACAATCAGTCGAGAATGTGATTCTGAACAAAAGGACATACATTTTTATTTATACAGATTGATGTATTTTTGTTTTTGAATTATTGTGACCATATTAAAAAAAACGAGTGAAAAAAAGAAAGATATTCAACATGACCGCCTACTGTTACATTATAGATCTTAAAACTTTTTTCATTTTGCATCTAGTGCCGGATTTATTGTTGTAAATTAGAGATTTTTTTAGCTTTTGAAATGTAAGGTTTGTACCTGTACAGAGATATAGGTAAGGTTGAAGGATAGCAATTTGGTTGAAAGTTGATGAAGCCAACAAATATGAATACAAGATCTCAGCTGTGGTGAAATAATGATCTGTAACATAGCCTGTGCTCTAGGTTAGCTAGAAAGGTGACAGTTTTGTTGTGAATGTTGGAAGCAATATCGAAAGTATCATTTAATCTCTGTGCCATGGGTTATACAACTGCTTATTTTTAGTTGAATAGACCATCATGATTGACATTTGCAACATCAAATGTCTCTGGGGATTTTGGAACAGCTTCTCTTTGTGAACAGTTTGGACAGTGTGTGGATGTCATGAGTAAAGCAGGAAATGGGCAAGTTTTATGAATTGGCCTCTCTTACATTTTCATAGTTAATTTACAACATTCGTGCATCATATACTCCAAAATAATTGGAGTACTGTCTATTATGCAGTACAGGTTTTCTGAGTTTACCTTGTACTTGTACATATTTATAACAAAAAGTGTAAATATGGAGGGAATCAACAACTCAAGCAATGCTACAGATCTGTCTGTAACTATAACCTTTTTTGTATTCCCATTCACAAAACCTAAAGCTCAGGTTATGCTTCAGATTACTATCACCACAACAAAAGAGTTTGGTGGGGGGGGGGGGGGGGGGGCACTATCACTATTAACCCTCAAACAGAGTGGTGACTTCTTAGTATCATAAATCGTGTTGTGGGGTCCAAAAGTATACCACTCAATTTTATCCATGAAAATTAATTTACTTCTCTGTCATTAGAAATTTATATTTATAAATTCCTTAACTGCCTATGTTACAACACAAAATTAAGTCAAACTAAAAAAAATCTCTATAAAAATCACAAAAGGAAAATAAGTTTATGCAACACTACTTAACATTGAAATGAAATGCAATATAAAAATTCAAACTAGTTTATTGTATCAGAAATAACATGAAACAGTAATAGATTGCTGTGAGATAAATATATAGTGTTTGAAAAATTAGCTGCATTTAATGAACATCAAAAATGAATTGATAAAGAGTTTTTCACAAATTGTCAATAATCACCCACATTCTCCTCTCCACACTCTTTACTGACAACCGAACGACAGGTTTGGCAAACTGGGCGACTGCAGCAGGTACAATACTGGTTTGTCTTTTTCTCACTGGCACATGGACAAAGAGCACATCGTTTCCTCTTTAAATCCAGAGTGGATATTTGTGATTTTGGGAGAGGTTTCTTCAAAAGTCCTGAGATTGTTACTCTTGGTTCTTTTGGTAGTCTGCCATTCAACAGCCTCTCATTGAGATAGGGTTCAGTAAGCTGCCTGGCAAGTGTCTCGATGAATTCAAACCGGGAAATAGGTAGCCTATGTACTTCTTGCAGGACGTCTGTCTTACATACGAGTTAACTCTAAGTATGTTCAGAACTGCCTAAAATACAGCAAGAGGTCATCTGCGTGTTCGTCTGCCTGTGCTGTAGGTAGCACACTTCTGGACAAGAGGGTATACGCCACCTTTTGTGCTATTGTAAAAGGAAATTATTTCTGGTTTTCCTGTTTTTGGATCTGCACTTTTTGAATGATGCATACTGGAAATCAAAATGACAGCTGCTTCCTTTTTTAGGGACATAAGAAATCAATGTTCTGTCATTTGTGAAGCCATGAAGTGTTGAACCATCCAAATGCCTTCTTAGATGGCTGGAATTCGGGTGGGATTTCCTTTTTGTTTTTCCTCAATGTACCAAAATAGGTCAACTTTCGTTTTTTCAACTCTGAAACTAATTCAATAGAGCCAAAGTAATTGTCAGCTGTCATGTTACGTTTTGTACTGTAAATGGGCTTTGCTAGTCTCAGGACAGATTGTGTAGGTTTCTGAAATTTCTTTTCTTCTGGTGTCAAGCCAATGTAATCACAGTTTTTTCCAGTGTATAAATAGGCATTCAGAAGGTAATTTGTTTGAGCATCAGCTAAAATCATTATTTTCAGCCCATATTTCGCTGGTTTGCTAGCCACATAAACCCTAAATGAGCATCTCTCATGAAAACCAACCAGCATTTCATCCACCCATGCATGTGAACATATGTTATAAGATGCCTGAGAATTGTGAACCATAATCCAAGAAATCACTGCTGCAGGGTCATTTTTCTTCCTCTCATCTCTGCTAGTTATGTCATAAAATCTTTGGCAGTAAAGCAATATCAGCACTCTCTTCATGGATAGTGTGGCACGGAACATATCTCTTCCCATGACGTCTGTTGCAAACATAGACTCCAGATTTTAATGATTAGATTTGAAAATGGCACTGAAGTATAATAATCCAAATAGTGCCCTAAGTTCGTTGACATTCATGTCTCTTAGTTCTGTGCACTGCTGATCAGAAAATTTTGATCGATATGAAGAAATTTTCACATTGGTATGACCCACAATTTCTTCTAGCATATCTCTGGTAAACAAACACTCTCATGCTTCCAATGGACTGCATAAGTCTCCCAATCGGCTTGCAGGGCCTTTCAATGTAGGAACTTTTATTACCAAGTTGTGGGCTGGTGTTCTCACATTCCTTTGAGGTTCTAGAGTGGACCACTTATACCTATTTCTGCCACAGAAACTAGATGATTCCCCTCTATGTTTATTTCCCTCTAATTTATCTGATTCACTAGAGTCACGGCTTGAGTCGAAACAAGGCCCCGGGAGTAGACAACATTCCATTAGAACTACTGACGGCCTTGGGAGAGCCAGTCATGACAAAACTCTACCATCTGGTGAGCACGACGAATGAGACAGGCGAAATACCCTCAGACTTCAAGAAGAATATAATAATTCCAATCCCAAAGAAAGCAGGTTTTGACAGATGTGAAAATTACCAAACTATCAGTTTAATAAGTCACAGCTGTAAAATACTAACGCGAATTCATTACACAAATGGAAAAACTGGTAGACGTCGACCACGGGGAAGATCAATTTGGATTCCATAGAAATGTTGGAACACGTGAGGCAATACTGACCTTACATCTTATCTTAGAAGAAAGATTAAGGAAAGGCAAACCTATGTTTCTAGCATTTGTAGACTTGGAGAAAGCTTTTGACAATGCTGACTGGAATACTCTCTTTCAAATTCTGAAGGTGGCAGGGGTAAAATACAGGGAGCGAAAGGCTATTTACAATTTGTACAGAAACCAGATGGCAGTTATAAGAGTCGAGGGGCATGAAAGGGAAGCAGTGGTTGGGAAGGGAGTGAGACAGGGTTGTAGCCTCTCCCCGATGTTATTCAATCTGTATATTGAGCAAGCAGTAAAGGAAACAAAAGAAAAATTCGGATTAGGTATTAAAATTCATGGAGAAGAAATAAAAAATTTGAGGTCCGCCGATGACATTGTAATTCTATCAGAGACAGCAAAGGACTTGGAAGAGCAGTTGAATGGAATGGACAGTGTCTTGAAAGGAGGGTATAAGATGAACATCAACAAAAGCAAAACGAGGATAATGGAATGTAGTCGAATTAAGCCGGGTGATGCTGAGGGAATTAGATTAGGAAATGAGACGCTTAAAGTAGTGAAGGAGTTTTGCTATTTGGGGAGCAAAATAACTGATGATGGTCGAAGTAGAGAGGATATAAAATGTAGACTGCCAATGGCAAGGAAAGCGTTTCTGAAGAAGAGAAATTTGTTAACATTGAGTATAGATTTAAGTGTCAGGAAGTCGTTTCTGAAAGTATTTGTATGGTGTGTAGCCATGTATGGAAGAGAAACATGGACGATAAACAGTTTGGACAAGAAGAGAATAGAAGCTTTCGAAATGTGGTGCTACAGAAGAATGCTGAAGATTAGATGGGTAGATCACGTAACTAATGACGAAGTATTGAATAGAATTGGGGAGAAGAGGAGTTTGTGGCACAACCTGACAAGAAGTAGGGACCAGTTGGTAGGACATGTTCTGAGGCATCAAGGGATCACAAATTTAGCATTGGAGGGCAGTGTGGAGGGTAAAAATCATAGAGAGAGACCAAGAGATGAATACACTAAGCAGATTCAGAAGGATGTAGATTGCAGTAAGTACTGGGAGATGAAGAAGCTTGCACAGGATAGAGTAGCATGGAGAGCTGCATCAAGCCAGTCTCAGGACTGAAGACCACAACAACAAGCCTAAAAATAAAATGACATTTCGTTGATAAGTAAACTTTTGACGTATGGCAAACAGAAACACTTACGGTGGGGTCAATAATGGCACCACCCAAACTTTACAGCTGTGCACTGAGAAAGAGAACAACTCGACAATGCTGCTAGTTCGTCAGGAGGTTCACCTTCAACTGCCGAGATGGTATGTAGAACCATCAAAAATAGAATTACCAACAGAGGAAATGGCACGTGTGTACAGTTTGACTGGTATCAAAAAGGACCCCACAACTCCGTTTGAGGGTTAATCTGATGAAACGAGCCAACTGGTGTTTTTGCCGTATTCCTGTTACTCTTTACAGAAAATAAAAAAAGTCGTTCCAGAGATTATTACGGGCACAGACTAATTTGAGAGTAAGTTACAAAAGAACATGCAAATTTCGCAAGGGCGAGGAGGAGGGAAATAGCGAGAGGAAAACTAATAGTGTGCAAAAGGTTCAAACCTATAAGTTCATGCTGAAATTTCTACAAAGTTGGAAAAAAAAGACCTGAATACAGAAAGGAGTTCATAAACCACTTATTTACATTATCAATGAAAACGGCAGTTCGCGGCAAGGAGTACCAACAATATAACATCCTTACCATTTGCTTTTGATTGCTGTGCTACAGTTGACTGAAATCGACAGTGTGAAGATAGGGCAGCACATGACCTTGCCGCAGAGTCCAAATATATATCGTTGTTAACCTTTGGCGTGTGATGCACTGAAAAAGAGAATATTGGTCTTACTTTATACTTTTTACTCTTTCTCTGCGTTCTCTCTTAATCAATTAGGGCCTATAATTAACTAACTAGGGCCTATGACAAAACAGTTTTCACTGAATTACCTATGCATGTGACATGAATATAACCCCCGCAACTAGCAGTAAACCATATAAAACTGCAAACATACTAAACCAAGCAGAATAGAGCAGTAGTTGAAAAATATGACGAACTGGTGAATGCTGTTATGTGACGCCACAATGTGATTTAGTGTCAAATCATTGCCCCCCATTTTTTATTTATTTTTTTTTAATTTATTAGGAATAATCGCACCACAGTCGCATTCATCAAGCTGAGTACAGTGCTTTAAAAATTCCACTTGCTTATGGTGCTGGCATAGTCGAACATCCCACACACATTCCAATTTCAATAGCACAAACATCAACTTACATTGTCTCAACGCAATACGCAACATACTGCGCTCCAAACACTCAAACTTTCACTATACGAAATTCCTCTATGTGACCGACACTACAAATGCAAAGCTGAAAGTAGTAAGATATCAAAGCAGCTTCAATCAAAGATACACCACACGCAACACCTGCGTATAGCAGACATCAGAGGATTCAGTCGTAGCCGTCGAGATGGCATTGCTGATTGGTTTATTTGTCATCCACGACGGTTGACGCTTGACATGTTAGCTGCAGAGGCTAGGGAATTGTCGGGGTGGGGTAAATGGTACGTAAAACCAGTTTTATGAAGTAAGTAATAAGGACGGAATCAAAGGTCAAGCATTGATAGAGTCGAATGTATATATATTAGTACTTATACCGGACGTTTAAAATTGTGATTGCAAGAGACAAATTGAATTTTCTCATAGAGTTTACTATCCAGTTCACTTAATGCTTTTACTGTTCGAAAATGAGAGAGTAAATAATCACTAATAACATATGACATTCGCAAAATTACTAGAGGTTTACAATGTGTCAAATGCACTTCTTTGTTGAGGAGTCGATCCTGCGTTTGTATCAGTGCTCGAATTCTATACCTGTTGATTGTTTGTATGTAACCTCATGCAGCTAATAGCGAAGACTTCGATGTCTAGGCTGAAAGTGTGCCCAGGAAGTTTTGTTGGATTTCAGCCATTAATTACGAATTGTGTGGCATTAGCTCACTGGCATTACTGCACGATTTCAAATACTTGCCAAACTCAAGAATTTGTAGTCGATCTTTTTAAACGATGTACTGTATACGTACCAATAGTAATATCTTATATCACTATATTCTGATTTTTTCTCCACACGAAAGTTGCCGATATAATTCAGCACATTCACACCGTTTACAAGTAAATGACTGCTCCTTTTAAATATAGGCTCGTTTGGTCCTGTAATCTGGTCAGTGAAACTCGAATATCGCAGGAATTTTGGGTACACTGCGTGCATAATAGTATTTAATAAAATCTTTGAGCTAATTCTCTTTAAATTTTGACCAGAAATGTAGGCATATATCCTGTGGGACTTGATTCCCTTTAAAGTTCAGTTTCCTCCCAAACAGTCCTTTATATGTGATAAGTGCATTGTGCAATAATAAATGCTAGTAATGTTGTATGTTCATGTAATACAAAATTTGTCAACCACTTTTTGCTCTGAACAACCGTAATGCGTCGGTTACTAAACAAGAGGCATTAACTGATTCGTATTTTTTAAAAGTGAAACAGCATAATCCTGATTGCTGTAATATCTTAAACAATCCATTGTCAAGTTTATATATTTTTGACAAAACTATTGCCAACACTTATTGTGTTTAGTACTTACATAAAATTTGTTGTACCAAAACAAAAAGGACCACTTTTGTTTGTGTGTCTATACACTAGTGACAAAGGTAAATTGAGACAATTAAGATGTTGTATTGCATGTAACTGTTTGAAAGTATTTAACTTCTATACTGACGGTTTTGTGCAAAATGGTCAAATGTATCAACCATATGCCATTCACTTCTGTGTAAAAGTTGTGTATTGGACTCCCCATTCATTTTTCAGTGTGGTGTGGAGATAAACATTAGACTTTACTACTGGTCAGATTGTTAACACAACCAGATTTTCTGCTTTCACATTCATTGGCTTCCCCAACTTTCAACCAAATTGTCACATTCCAACCTAACATAGACCTTGGGCTGTGCTACAGATAAGTCTGTTATCACAAACAAGATTTCAGGGGTGTCTAACATGTAACTTCAGTCCATGTCTGGACAAAGCCCTTATCAAGACTTCCCACGTGTGATGCTTCCATGTTGCTCCTGTATGCTTTCTAATGACATTACTCACATTCTATTAGGTCTCCATCTTTCCTAATCCCTTGGAATCCAGCAAAAAATTGTGCCTGATCCATCAAACACTGATTCACCTGACCATGTGCCCACACCACCTTAATTTCATTTTTCACTGTGCTCTTTTACCCGATCTATTTATTTGTTCTGTCTTTCTTAGTAATCCATAATATGCATCTCTCTTTCGCTCCACGAAAAATCCTCGGTTGTAAATGCTTTATGCGCCGAAAGTCTCTCTTTCATTGCCGTAGGTCAAAAGTGTGTTAGGCACATTGACTGTACACTTACCTTTCAAACCCATTGGAAAATTTGCATTGAAAGTCCTATTTAGTTTGTCACTACTAGTGCAGTCTATTTTTACTCTTAAATTCTTTCTCTTCCTGTTCATCCAGTCATTGCCTAAAACTGCCCTAAACATGAAATTTTCTCGCTTATTCTGTGTGTACTTTATTAAGTTGTAGAATTATCTTTTTTGTGTGTTTATTGTACATTATTTTAGTCTCATTATAATTGATTTTCAGGCCTACTTTCAGATTTGCACTATTAACTTCTTTTTCATTCTTGATGTTGACCTGCACTGTAGGCAAACAGTACAATGTCAATAGCAAACGAAGTATTTCAGATGTGCCCCAGTCACACGAATTCCTCCAACTGCGACATAGTTGCGTAAACAAACAGTGATCCAATACTGTTAAATGTTTTTTATTCCAGTCTTTGATCACAATATCAGTTCATTAGTCAATGACCGGTTTCAGTCCATAATGACCATACTCATCCTCATGGTGTAAAAAAGATCTGAGGGTGGTCATTACGGACTGAAACTGGTCGTTGACTAATGAACTGATATTGTGATCAAAGACTGGAATAAAAAACATTTGACACAATTTTTTTTACATTTTTCCACACTACAAATCTGGAAAATTCACTAGGTCTGCTGAGAACAGCTTTTGTGATACTTAATCGCCTTGCCTGACTGCTCTTTCAGTTCTAAATATTTCCTCTTCTGTTGAAATTGGTATAGGCAAGACTGAGTAGCAATTCAGATTCATAGTTCTGTTCTGTATCTACTTCAACAGTTGGCTTGATCCTTATCCTGATATTTTTTAAATGTGTTTAATTGTTAATTTAGTGAATATTTTGTACACTAGGGATTGGAGGCTAATATGTCTGTCTCCTTTTTTCTCAAAGGTAATAATTTCAGGGTTGTTCCTGTGTAGTGGAATTGACTTCTTTCCTGATCAGCCTTAAACACTAGGAAAAGGAGACTTGGGCATAAAGAAATTGCAATATAACTTTATTTTTCGGCACAACTACTTTCAGTAATACTGATTCAAAAATTGTACAAATGTTTTTGATACATTTAGGTAGGTCCAATTTTTTGCCTTTTTATATGCTTAGGCAATGTGATATGTGTGGGTGGTACTCCTCAGCTACCAAATACTTAAAACACGGGTGATTCCGTGTCAGATTTTGTTCAAATTTCAAAGACTGAAATGACTGTAGCTAAATAACTTAAAAGAGCATAATGTACGAATTGATTGACAAGGGCTATACATTTTTATGGATTTGTCAAATTGCAGAACTGAATCAAAATCTTCCATGCTACATCAATGGGAGAAATGCACTTGACTCACATCTTACTAATCTGTACAAGGACATTGGTCCTATAGAAACTGTGGTGGATGAACAATGCACCGGAATAGATGGTGCATTACTTGCAACTAATCAACTGTAGGTAGAAGATTTTGTTATAAAGATGGAATCACAAATCTCTAACATAACCATTCTCTACTTTGTTTCGAAAAGAAAAATAATATCTTAAAACTGTGAAGCAGAACCTTAGGCCTGGTGAAGTAATTGCATGCTTAATTTTGTTGAGTATTGGTCATTTCTTGTCCAAGATGCTGCCCAATGTTTTCAGTGGGAGAACAGTCAAGTGAAAATGGTCCGTTGACGATAAATAATGAAAATTGTGAGGTCATCCACATGAGTGCTGTAAGGAATCTGTTAAACTTCAGTTAGACAAAAAAAAATCAGTCAAATCTACAAACTGTAAATTCTCCTTAATACCTAGGAATTACAATTATGAAGACTGGAGAATATGTTATAAGGATACCCCCCCCCCTCCCTCCATCTGCACAGCTCAGAAAAGATAGTGGTGGAGGGGAAGATCCAGATAGGCTGGGTTGTTAAGCTGCCATTAAAGTCTAACATATTATGTTCTGCTACATGTTGTGCCAGAAGTTGGTCTATTTTGCTCTTGGCCACAGTTTGGCGGTGACCATTTATCCTGGTGGATGTGTGATTGGTAGTCGTACAGATAGAAAAAGCTGAGAAATGATTGCAGCAGAGCTGGTATATGATATGCCTGCTTTCACAGGTGGCCCATCCTCTGATGGTGAGAGATAAGTATGTGACAGGACTGGAATAGGATGTACTGGAGGGGGGGGGGGGAATTGGACAGGTCTTGCACTTACGTTTTCCACAGAGATATGATCCCTGTGCTGAGGGGTTATGATTGGGAGTGACGTAGGGATGGACTATGATGTTATAGAGGTTGGGTGGTTGACAGAACACCACTTTAAGAGGGGTCGGATGTTGGCCTGGCTATTGAGACCACTTCCTATCTGAAGGCTCCATCCACACCTCCATATTAAGCCCATCAACCAACACCAACACCTACATTTCAACAGCTATTATCCCTTCCACACCAAAAAATCCATCCCATCTGGGGACAGTGTATATACAATGATGAGAACTCCCTTGTACAGTATGCTGAAGGTCTCACAAAGGGCTTTACAGACATGTACTATCCTGGTGAAAAAGTCCATGAACAGATCTCCCATGTCATTTTGCACATACACTCTACCCTCCTTCCACCTCCAAAAACTAGCTGCAAAGGAGCCCCTCCCCCCCTCCCTTTTTCACCCATTATCACCCTGCACTTTAGCAACTGAATCACATCCTTTGTCAGGGCTCTTATTACCTGTCCTGATTACCTGATCATCATGCCCTTAAATGAGGGACATTCTACTCAAGATTCTTCCCACCCTTCTTAAAGGATGTTCAATTGCAGACCCAACCCCATAACATCTTAGTCCATCCGTATGCCATTTCCATTCCCAATCTCTTGACACAGGGATCATGTCCTTTAAGCAGCGTCTGAGAAGGTACAAGTGGGTAGAGGTTCGCTAGTTATCAGGAGCCCCAATGTTTTTCGTGTTATGTAGCCCTGTAGAAAGATAGCTTTCAGGGCTGGAAAGAAAGCCATTGTGCATTCGGTATGTCTGCCAGGTTGCACATCCGAAATATGTAGGTGGCCTTGCCTGAGGGTATCGATTGTGCAGGGTGCAGTCGTCTCCAAGTTGTGGCTCATGTTGGCACTAATGGTGACTGTCGCATGCTTTCTGAGGTCATTCTCAGTTTGTGCAGTAGCTGGCAGAGATGGTGAAGGCTACCAGCCTCGCATGCAGTGTGCAAGCAGAGCTCTTAGTTTGCAGTATTGTTCCCAGCATTGATTGGAGTCCTTTGGTTTGGAGCCGAATGGGATAGCATAAAGGAAAGAGCTACTCAGGTAGCAGAGCACTTGTGGAGCACTCTTTTTTTTAACACTCACATGTCAATACGCAGAAAGGGAAGCCAGACCTTGTTCAGAGTAAAGATGCTTTGACTGCCAAAATGTTATCAGTAAATTGTTAAAGTATTCATAACAAAGTTCTAAAATTTACTGCCCTCCAGGAAAGCTCATGCATTCAAATTATTGTTGGGACTGAAAGCTGGCTGAAACCCAAAGTATTAATCTCTGAAATGTTTAGCGAGTTCAACATATATCAGAAAGGCAGATTATATGCCACAGAAGGGGAAACTGTTCATTGCAGTTGACAAAAATATTGTGTGTATTGAGTTTGACATTGCGTGTGATCGTGAAGTTATATGGTTCCATATAACAGATCCAGGTGAAACCAAGTTAATTGTTGGATGTTTTTACGAGCCACCAGGTTTCGTTGTGACAATTCTAGAGTCATTCAAAGAAAGTCTACAGTTAGTAGCATGTAAATACCCAGATAATGCCATAATGCCGTATTAGTTGGAGCCGACATTAACCTACCGAGTATAGACTGGGATGTCTATGGATTCATTGTATTGGGGGGAGGGGGGGGGGAGAGGCTACAGACACATAGTCTTAAAGTCTTGTGAAGTACTTGCGAACACATTTTCTGAACTATCTTGGCAGCTAGTTCGGCAGCTCACATGCAGTGGAAATATCTTAGACCTTGTAGCTACAAAAGGGCCGGACAGCGTCATTGTAGAGACAGGGGTTAGTGGTCATGGTCTCATTATAGCACACGTAGTTACCAAAGTTAATAAATCAGTCAAGAAGCCTAGGAGAGTGTCTCTGCTAGAAAGAACAGATAAGCATTGTTAGCACGTTACTTAGACAGTGAATTGACATCATCTACGTCTAGTAATATGGACATAGAGGAATTATGGGCAAAGCTTAAACAGATTGTAAATTGCAGTCTGGAAAACAATGTGCGTAGGAAGTGGATTAAGGACAGAAAAGAGCCGCCATGCTTAACAACAAAATTCAGAAAATGCTGAGGAAAGAAAGAAACTGCAAATGATGACAGGCAAAGGTTAGTAGAGATAAGTGTGCCTGTGAAAAGATCTATGCGTGAAGCATACAACCACCACCACCATCATATGTTAGCAAAAGATCTGGCCGAGAACCTGAGAAAATTGTGGTACTATGTAAAATTGCTAAGTGGGTCTAAGGATTCGTCCAGTTCTTCATTGACCATTGTGATGTGACAGTTGAAGATAGCAAAACAAAAGCAGAATTTTTAAATTTTGCATTCAAGAAATTGTTCGTGCAGGAGAGTCATACAAACATACCATCATTTCACCAGCGAACAGACTCCCATATGGATAACATAGTAATAAGCTTCCCTGGCGAAGTGAAGCAGCTGAAAGAGTTGAAAACAAATAAGTCAACAAATCTGTAGAGAATCCCAGTTTGGTTTTATAGAGAGTGCTCTTAGGCATTGGCCCTTTACTTAGCTTGCATTTATTGCAAATCTCTCAACCAGTGCAAGTCCCAAGTGACTAGGAAAAAGTTCAGGTTACCCCTGTGTATAAGAAGGGTTAAAGAATGGACTCACAAAGTTAGAGATCAATAATACTAACACCTGTTTGCTACAGAATTCTTGAACATAATCTCAGTTCAAATATAATAAATTTTCTTGAGACTGATAAGCTTCTGTCCATGAATCAGCATGGTTTTAGAAATCATTGCTCTTCTGAAACTCAACTTACTCTTTTTAACATATTATGTAGCTACAGTATATAATATACTGCAAACTATAGAAGAAGAGCAAGAGACAAATTCCATATTTCAGGATTTCTGCAAAGGCGTGATACAGTTCCTCACTGTAGACTGTTAACAAAGGTATGAGTGTACGGAGCAGGCTCCCGGTTGTGTGAATGGTTCAAACACATCTTAAGTAATAGAACCCAATAGGTTGTCCTCAATGGCGAGTGTTCATCAGAGACAAGGGTATTGTCTGAAGTGTGCCAGGGAAGTGTGATAGAACCATTGTTATTTTATGTAAATGATCTGGTGGCAGGGTAAGCAGCTGTTTGCTGATGATGCTGTGGTGTGTGGGAAGGTGTCATTGTAGAGTGGCTGTTGGAGGATGCAAGATGACTTAGACAAAATTTCTAGTTGCTGTGATGAATGGCAGCTAGTTCTAAACATAGAAAAATGTGAGTTAAGGTAAACGAGTAGGAAAAACAGACCTGTGATGTTTGGATACAGCATTAGTAGCAACCTGCATGGAACAATCATGTTGGTTAAATATGTGGACATTACATTGCAAAAAAATGGTAAGAGCATGTGAAGATTGTGGTAGGGAAGGTGAATGGTCGATTTCAGTTTATTGGGAGAATTATGGGAAATTGTGGTTCATCCATAAAGCAGACTACTTATAGTATGCCAATGTGACCTATTCTTGAGTACTGCTCGAGAGCTTGAGATCCATACCAGGTTAGAATAAAGCAAGACATTGAAGAAATTCATAGGCAGGTTGCTAGTTTTGTTAGTTCGAAACAACACGCAAGTGTTTAAGAAGATGCTTCAGGGACTCAAATGGGAACCCCTGGAGGGAAGGTGCTGTTCTTCTCAAGAACCACTATGGAGAAAATTTAGAGAACTTGCATATGAAGCTGATTGCAGAACGATTCTGCTACTGCCAACATACATTCTGCTTAAGGACAATGAAGATAAGATAGAAGAAATTAGGGCTCATAGGGAGAAATGTAGCCACTTGTTTTTCCCTCACTCTATTTGCGAGTGGAACAGGAAGCCATTCTGGCCCATTCAGTATCCATCTGGTCTCTTGTACTACTCTCCCCCAGTGGAACTGTAATGGTTACTATTGTCAGCTTCTGGAATTGGAACTCTTCTTTCACTCTACTCTGTAGCTTGTGTTGTGGATACTTACTCACCAACTCTTCGTGGTTTCCAAGCATTCTGCTGGAACCATATTGGCCCTTTACGAGCTTTTGGTGGTGTCTGTATGTTGGTCCTGATGAACATTGTTAGTTCTTGGGATCCTATTCATACTATGGTTGAAGTGGTGGCTGTTCAGATCCATTTAGACTCTGCGGTAACAATAAGCAATGTTTATCTCCACAGACTGGCTGTCTATAGTTCCTTCTCTTCTTGCCCTCCTTAGACAACTCCCTCCCCCTGTCATTCTACTTGGGGTTTTTACAGCCATAACTCACTGTGGGGTTGTACTGTGACCACTTACTGCGGCAGAATTGTTGAAGACTTGCTGACAGGGCTTCATCTGTGCCTCCTCCACAAAGGAGCCCCCACACACTTCGGTGTGGCACATGGCACTTTCTTGGCCTTCCAACTGTAGCCCTGGATTCCTCCCCTCCATTCAACCATTCAACACAGAGCCCATGATGATTTGTGTGACATTTTTTGATCCTCATTTCTTTTCTTCAGCATCACTTGCCTAGACACCTTCCCAGGTAGGCATTTATTAATGCAGATTGGGATATCTTTTCCTTGTCTGCCATCCCAACCACTCCATCACACAATGGCACTGATGAGTCCATAAGGAGTTTGACCGATGCCATCCTTTTGGCAGCTGTTTTGACAGTTACTTCTTCCTTGCATTCTCCCTAGTGGAAGACTGTCCCTTGGTGGAACCGCCTGCGTCCATCTCTTGACCAGCTCCTGGCCTTTAAACGGTTTCATGCCCGGGCCCATTATCTTCCTAAAACCAGAAACAGCTCATGTTCTGTTATTACCAAGCAACAAACCTAGGAACCAACACAACTGGATACAGATTACAAGTATACACAACATTTATTACCAGATACCCAGAATTAAAATTTTTAACAGAACGACGACTAGCTGATCAGATCCGTGTAATAATAAAAAATAACAGGATACCCCAGTCAGAATTACAAAACATCAAACAACAAGTACAACAAATACTGGAACAAAATAATGTGCAATCAGAAGAAGAAGAAAATACAGTAATGGACTCAAACATCCCAGAGCAAACAAGCAAAGAACAACACGCATCAATTAAACAGTCAGAGGAAAACGAAATCTTAAGACAGCCACCAGAACAAGCACAAATAGAACACGAAGTGACACACATGTTAGATATAGAAGAAAAATTTCAGCTGACATATATAGAGTACAAAGACACAAATACAGACATTAGACCATTCTTGCATAGACCACCAAATAACCCACAAGTCAACACAACAATAACAACTATTAACACAATCATACATAACAAAATAAATGAAAACACAACTATGGAAGAGTTACAACTACTAGTTTATATAGGAGCACTCACTACACAAAATATACACACTAGGCAGAGATCAGAACCAACCAACACACAGAAGAAACCCACAAAACCAGCATGGCAACACAGGCTACAGATCAGAATAGAAAAACTGAGAAAAGACATCGGACAGCTAACACAATTTATAAGAAATGAAATGTCAGAAAAAAAACGAAAAAGGTTAGGTAAAATCTCACAACAAGAAGTGATAGAGCAATTAGATGAAAAGAAGCAGAAATTACAAGCATTGGCCAAACGACTTAGAAGACAAAAAAAGTGAAAATAGAAGGAAACAAAACCAAACATTCAACACAAACCAAAAGAAATTTTACCAGACAATAGATAACACACACATTAAAATAGACAATCCACCAAACATAACAGACATGGAACACTTCTGGAGCAACATATGGTCAAACCCGGTACAACATAACAGGCAGGCACGGTGGATACAAGCAGAAACAGATACGTACAAGATGATACCACAAATTCCTGAAGTGATAATTTTGCAACATGAAGTCACCCAAGCAATTAATTCTACTCACAATTGGAAAGCCCCTGGAAAAGATAAAACAGCAAATTTCTGGCTAAGGAAATTCACCTTAACACATTCACATCTAGCTAAATTATTTAACAGTTACGTTGCAGACCCATACACATTCCCTGATACACTTACACATGGAATAACTCATCTGAAACCTAAAGATCAGGCAGACACAGCAAACCCAGCAAAATATCGCCCCATAACATGCCTACCAACAATATACAAAATATTAACTTCAGTCATTACACAGAAATTAATGACACATACAACACAGAACAAAATTATAAATGAAGAACAAAAAGGCCGTTGCAAAGGAGCACGAGGATGTAAAGAGCAACTGATAATAGATGCGGAGGTGACATATCAAGCTAAAACTAAACAAAGGTCGCTACACTATGCATACATTGATTACCAAAAAGCTTTTGATAGTGTACCCCACTCATGGTTACTACAAATATTGGAAATATACAAAGTAGATCCTAAATTGATACAGTTCCTAAACATAGTAATGAAAAATTGGAAAACCACACTTAATATCCAAACAAATTCAAATAATATCACATCACAGCCAATACAGATTAAGCGTGGAATATACCAAGGAGACTCATTAAGTCGTTTCTGGTTCTGCCTTGCTCTGAACCCACTATCCAACATGCTAAATAATACAAATTATGGATACAATCACTGGAACATACCCACACAAAATCACATATCTGCTATACATGGATGATCTAAAACTACTGACAGCAACAAATCAACAACTCAACCAATTACTAAAGGTAACAGAAGTATTCAGCAATGATATAAATGTGGCTTTTGGAACAGACAAATGTAAGAAAAATAGCATAGTCAAGGGAAAACACACGAAACAAGAAGATTATATATTGGATAACCACAGCGACTGCATAGAAGCGATGGAAAAAACAGATGCCTATAAATATCTAGGATACAGACAAAAAATAGGAATAGATAATACAAATATTAAAGAAGAACTAAAAGAAAAATATAGACAAAGACTAACAAAAATACTGAAAACAGAATTGACAGCAAGAAACAAGACAAAAGCTATAAATACTTATGCTATACCAATATTGACCTACTCATTTGGAGTAGTGAAATGGAGTAACGCAGACCTAGAAGCACTCAATACACTTACACGATCACAATGCCGCAAATATAGAATACATCACATACATTCAGCAACTGAAAGATTCACATTAAGCAGAAAGGAAGGAGGAAGGGGATTTATCGACATAAAAAAACCTACATTATGGACAGGTAAACAATTTAAGAAAATTCTTTACAGAACGAGCAGAAACTAGCAAAATACACAAAGCAATCACTCATATAAATACATCGGCTACACCACTGCAATTTCATAACCACTTCTACAACCCTTTAGATCACATAACATCAACAGCTACGAAGAAAGTAAATTGGAAAAAGAAAACACTACATGGCAAGCACCCATATCATCTAACACAGCCACACATCGATCAAGACGCATCCAACATATGGCTAAGAAAACGCAATATATACAGTGAGACGGAAGGATTCATGATTGCAATACAGGATCAAACAATAAACACCAGATATTACAGCAAGCATATTATTAAAGATCCCAATACCATAACAGATAAGTGCAGACTTTGCAAACAACAAATAGAAAGAGTAGATCACATCACAAGTGGATGTACAATACTAGCAAATACAGAGTACCCCAGAAGACATGACAATGTAGCAAAAATAATACATCAACAGCTTGCCTTACAACATAAACTTATAAAACAACATGTTCCCACAAACGAGTATGCACCACAAAATGTGCTGGAGAACGATGGATACAAATTATACTGGAACAGAACCATTATAACAGATAAAACAACACCACATAACAAACTTGACATCATACTCACCAATAAAAAGAAGAAATTAACACAACTAATGGAAATATCCATACCCAATACAACAATTATACAGAAGAAAACAGGAGAAAAAATTGAAAAATACATCCAACTGGCTGAGGAAGTCAAGGAAATGTGGCATCAGGATAAAGTTGACATTATACCAATTATACTATGAACTACAGGAGTCATACCACACAATATCCACCAGTACATCAATGCAATACAGCTACATCCAAACTTATATATACAACTACAGAAATCCGTAATTATTGACACTTGTTCAATTACCCAAAAGTTCCTAAATGCAATGTAACATATACCGTACAGTTGAAAGGAAGTCACGCTTGATCAAGGTCCTCATCACCTTCCATTTTTAACCAGACATAACGTCTGAGACAAGAAAGAAATAATAATAATAATCTATTGCTGAGCATTTTGCTTATCGTTTCACCCAAGTCTCCGCATCAGTCCACTATCTGCCTGCTTTCCGTCTTCTCAAACATCATCACAAATGTCCCCCCTGTATCTTTCGTTCTATGCCACCTAGAGCCGTATAACGCCCTGTTTAACAATTTGGAATTTGCCAGCGCCCTTCCTGTCTACACTGACACCGCTCCTGGACCGGAATGGATACACAACCAGATGTTTCAGCACTTATCGAGGGCTAGCCAGTGTCATGTACTTGCACTTTTTAACCATTGCTGGAGCGAGGGGGGAATTTCCCTTGCCAATGGCAAGAAAGTGTCATTATTCCAGTTTTGAAATAGAGTAAACCACCTATTCAGATGGACAGCTATTATCTGATCAGTTTAACCAATGCCCTCTCCAAGTTACTCGAAAGTATGGTGAGTCTAATTCTGTATTGGATCCTTGAATCCCAGGACATTTTCGCTTCAGCCCAGAGTTGTTTTTGCTGAGTGACTCTCCTACACGTAGTTTAGACCATGTGGAGTTTGCCATCTGAAAGGTTTTTGCCCAGCATCAACACCTTGTTGCAGATCTTTTCAATCTGCATAAAGCATATGGTACCACGTAGCACAATCACATCCTTGTCACCTTACACGAATTGGCCTCTGTGGTCTGTTCCCAATTTGTATCCAGAACTTACTTTCATGTCTCACTTTTCAGGTATAGGTTGGTGCCTCCTGTAGCACATCCCATCTGCGGGAGAATGGGGTACGCATGGTTCTGTTTTGAGTGTCCCCAATTTTAGTGGCTATCAAAGGTCTGGTGGTGATCGTGTGACCTACAGTATCCCCCACTATGTATGCTGATAATTTTCGCATTTATTTTTGTTTGACTGCGATATATGTTGCTGAATGCAGACTCCAGGGAGCAACAGACTGAGCACAATCTTAGGCTTTCTCTCATGGATTCCATTTTTCAGCTGACAAGTCTTGCGTTACGCATTTCTGTCATCACCGTACAGTCCACCCCCCACCAGAACCTGTGCCTTCTTGGCCAGTCCCTCTTTCCTCAATGTGGTGGACTCGCATCATTTTTCAGGACATGTCTTTGATGCCTAGTTGACATGGCTTCTCCATCTTCCACTGCTAAAGCAGGCACAACCCGATGCTTATCTACATCTTAGCAACACCAACTGTGGTGCAGACTGCGCTGCCCGAATACTGCTTTACACAACATTGGTCCAGTCTCATCTAGATTATGGATATCTTAAGTTTGGCTCGACATCACCTTCAATTTTACAGGTGCTGGATCCACTATGCCATTGTGGAGTATGACTGGCAACTGGTGCCTTTCGGACTAGCCCATAATGAACCTCCCAGCAGAGGCAAGGGTTCCACTGTTGCAACTACTGTTACTGCAACGGTTGATCATTTATGTGCTACACAACCACTGCGCCCTGGAGCACCCAAACTACTGTCTCCTCTTTACAGATATGGAGATCCACCACCCACAATGCTGGCCCAGATTGGGGTTACATTCGCCAGCTGCATACAGTTCCTTTTTTTTTTTCTGCACTCTAGCCCTCTCCTCTACCACCTGTTCTCCGGGCCCACTCCCATACACCTCTGTGGTGCAGCCCCTGTCCACAGCTTGGTCTTGCCCTATCACAAGTTTCAAAAGACACAGTTCATCCTGAGGCTCTTCACTGCCAATTCTCCATTCTTGGCATGTTTCAGAAGTCAGTATATACTGATGATGACTTAATGGTTGCCCGGTCATGCTGTCTTTGCTTACATGCTTGTGGGATGTAATGAACTCCACTCCTTGCCAGATGGCTGCAGTATTTTCACTGCAGAGTTAGTAGCCATCTCTTGTGCTCTTGAGTATAACCATTCCTGCATCAGAGTGTTCTTCCTCATCTGTGCAAATCTATGAGCAGTTTACAAGCTCTTGACCAATGTTAAACTTATCATCCCTTGATTGATTATCCAGAATTTCCTACTTGCCCTTGAGCAATTTGGATGTTTGGTCTCTCTTGGTGGTCATGTTGGGATTCCCGGAAATGAACTCACTGACATGCTGGCCCAATTGGCCACCTTTTGAGATCGGTTTTCTGGAATCAGATCTTTGCTCAGTATTATGCTGTCAAGTTCTAAGGATTTCGATACAGAACAGTGTAATTGGACTTTGCCAAACAAACTACATGTGGCAAAGGAGACCACAAATTTGTGGAGGTCCTCCATATGGGCCTCTCACAAGGTCTCCACTGTCCTTTGCCAGCTCCACATTGGCCATACTTGACTGACTTGTGGTCATCTCCTCCATCATGAGGGACCACCCCACTGTCGTCGTATTGCACATTTGATGGTGGTCCTCATTTTGCTGGACTGTCCTAACCTAGTCATCCTGAGGCAGACCCTTAATCATCCTGAATTGCTACTACCTGGTGTTAGCGGATGATGCATCAGCAGCTGACCTGGTTTTACTGTCTATTTGCGAAGGGGTTTTTGCCATCTCTCTAAGGGAGGGCACCTCAGCCTTGTCAGCCCATTGAGGGGTTGGCAGGACGCCCCGTTGCCTCATCTGCTCCCGAACGGGCAGCGGCAGTCTGGGTGTGGTGGTCCGCCCCAGCCCTCGCCATACTGGAACAGCCGTGGTACATGAAACTGTACAGTATCCTGGAGACGAGGCTGGCAGGAAACACAAATAAGTGAACTGAAGTCTGGCTTCAATAGCAGGAAGTGGACATCGCTGAGTTGAAGATATTCCAATGGGCCATGTTCTCACCATAAAATGATGATAAAATTTGAACATTTTGCCTTCTGTTGATTTTCCCTTTACACAGTAATAATTTTATTTTCATACTGTTGTTTGTTAATCATTTTATATGCTTTTATAAGGTTTAATGTGTACTTGTGCTTCACTTGTTGTAGAATTTATTACAGTTTGCGTGTACGCTAGCACTCCCATTTTGTATATAGGCGCATTCATTGCCCTTGAAATCATCAATCTGGTGGTTGTTATAAATACTGCGTATGATGTGGAATTTGATAGTTAATCGTTTGCCACTCATCGCACATAAAGTATATTTTTAACGATATCAGTCGGTTTTATTGTTTATCTAGCAAAGTTATGTTGGGGCTCTTAAGCTTAACTGTTTTACATAGCTGTTCTAACAAACTTGTTTTACTTCTGCTGTTCACTCGTTGTGTATTCGTTTTTTACATACCTGCTGGTCTGCCGCTTGCAGCTCGAAATCCATCTGTCATATATATGTCATTGTGTCTCCGATAAACTCTCTGTATTTTAAAGTCATTCCTAGACAAGAAATAGCAACGAATCCAGATTTCATAAAATTGGGAAATTTGCAGGGAGTTTTAGAGTGTTCTGTGCACTCAAATCAGGAATAAAGAGCAGTAAGACTTCACAACTTGAGCATGTTGTAATAGTCTGTCTACCACTCACAGCTCGAAATCCATGTGTCATAAGAATCCGCTTCGTGTCGCTGTCGGAAGTGTATGTGGTTCAGAGGTCTTATAAAGTTGCTTGTACTCTACAGTGAGAAGAGTTTTTCCCTATATCTTCCCAGCACTGGCTGATGCAAGTGACTTGTGTGTGTCACGTAATGCATCTGTGAAAGATGAAGGCTTGAGAGCGCTGCTGACAGCTTTTGGAGTTAAATGCACAAATTCATACACAGAAAGAAATGTACATATGAAACCAATCTTACAACATTGTTGCTGCTTGTCATTATACATTGTGAGAATTGTGGAACACTTTTTGATTTTTCTTTATTTGACATTGTCTTGTCTTTCCACTGACTAATCCAAAACCTCATGTTTTGACATGTTGCCTATTAGCTTCTGCCTCAGGATCTTTGGTCAACAGTTGTTTGATGATTTTCGTGTCATTTCGCCAGTGTGAGTGGCATCTGTTTCAAACGTTCATTCTCCACTGTCGGTGTCGGTGGAGGACGACTCTTCGATAATGCCAACTACTCAGTTGTTTGATGATTTTCGTGTCATTTCGCCAGTGTGAGTGGCATCTGTTTCAAACGTTCATTCTCCACTGTCGGTGTCGGTGGAGGACGACTCTTCGATAATGCCAACTACTCATGTTTCCAAGATGTCAGAATAATCGTTAAGTAAACATCAAGCAAAGATCTTGAGGCATAAGGCAACAACGGTAAACATCAAGCAAAGATCTTGAGGCATAAGGCAACAACTGATACATCGGCAACTGACCACATAAACATTAACAGTTTCATACATGTTCTTTTACAGTAGTTCTAATTTTTTGTTATGATGATTGATGGTAAATAAATGTATTCTTCCACACATATATTAAGTAATCACTGTAACATAATAATCTTACTTATCATTCAGGTCAACTGAACCTACCAGTTCTGGACGTTGTCGTCATACAGTTACGTAATGCGGCATGGTGTGTGTTGCCATACATGCACAAACAGAAGGGAACAGAGCACTAGCAGTAATTCTGTTGTCTATATATTAGTTTAATAACTGTATAATGTAGTGACACACTAATCTGTAGGACAACTGAAGGTCTAGGTTAGCTTGGGAAGTGACAAGGTGATTACAGTTTGGTGTAACCAATGAATTTAAATAAAAAATCTTAAATATTGTTACATTCTGATCTGTAGAATGTTCAGAGATGTACGAGGGCAGTTCAATAAGTAATGCAACACATTTTTTTTCTCGGCCAATTTTAGTTGAAAAAACCGGAAATTTCTTGTGGAATATTTTCAAACATTCCCGCTTCGTCTCGTATAGTTTCATTGACTTCCGACAGGTGGCAGCGCTGTACGGAGCTGTTAAAATGGCGTCTGTAACGGATGTGCGTTGGAAACAACGGGCAGTGATCGAGTTTCTTTTGGCGGAAAACCAGGGCATCTCAGATATTCATAGGCGCTTGCAGAATGTCTGCGGTGATCTGGCAGTGGACAAAAGCACGGTGAGTCGTTGGGTAAAGCGTGTGTCATCATCGCCGCAAGGTCAAGCAAGACTGACTGATGTGCCGCGTGCGGGCCGGCTGTGCACAGCTGTGACTCCTGCAATGGCGGAGCGTGCGAACACACTCGTTCGAGATGATCGACGGATCACCATCAAACAACTCAGTGCTCAACTTGACATCTCTGTTGGTAGTGCTGTCACAATTGTTCACCAGTTGGGATATTCAAAGGTTTGTTCCCGCTGGGTCCCTCGTTGTCTAACCGAACACCATAAAGAGCAAAGGAGAACCATCTGTGGCGGAATTGCTTGCTCGTCATGTGGCTGAGGGTGACAATTTCTTGTCAAAGATCGTTACAGGCGATGAAACATGGGTTCATCACTTCGAACCTGAAACAAAACGGCAATCAATGGAGTGGCGCCACGCCACTCCCCTACCAAGAAAAAGTTTAAAGCCATACCCTCAGCCGGTAAAGTAATGGTTACAGTCTTCTGGGACGCTGAAGGGGTTACTCTGTTCGATGTCCTTCCCCACGGTCAAACGATCAACTCTGAAGTGTATTGTGCTACTCTTAAGAAATTGAAGAAACGACTTCAGCGTGTTCGTAGGCACAAAAATCTGAACGAACTTCTCCTTCTTCATGACAACGCAAGACCTCACACAAGTCTTCACACCCGAGAGGAGCTCACAAAACTTCAGTGGACTGTTCTTCCTCATGCACCGTACAGCCCCGATCTCGCACAGTCGGATTTCCATATGTTTGGCCCAATGAAGGACGCAGTCCGTGGGAGGAACTACGCGGATGATGAAGAAGTTATTGATGCAGTACGACGTTGGCTCCGACATCGACCAGTGGAATGGTACCGTGCAGGCATACAGGCCCTCATTTCAAGGTGGCATAAGGCCGTAGCATTGAATGGAGATTACGTTGAAAAATAGTGTTGTGTAGCTAAAAGATTGGGGAATAACCTGGTGTATTTCAATGCTGAATAAAACAACCCCTGTTTCAGAAAAAAATGTGTTGCATTACTTATTGAACTGCCCTCGTAAATTAAGGTGAAAGGGGTCAGTTAGGTTGAATTGGTGTAGCAGTATCAAACACTTCAGTTTGTAATGAACATAAACAGCCTCAACCCCAAGAAACCGCTATTTTTGTGGTAACCAATTTCTGTCAGTTAGTGACCATCTTCAGACCTAATACCATGGTGGTAGATGGTGGTGGAGAATGGAAAAGAAGTTCTGGAGTCCATGAACAACTGCTCAGTTTAATCCATAACACTTGCTCTGTTCTCCGCCACCACCTACCATCATGGTATGAGGTCTGAAGATGGTCAGTAACTGACCAAAACCGGTAACCACAAAAATGAAGGTTTCTTGTGGTCGAGTCTGTTTATGTTCATTTTAAAGTGCTAAGAATAGCCATTGTTCTCTACGAGAAATGTTCTCAAAAATTACTTCAGTTTATCCTATCTTTCTCACATGCTTTCTAATTTGTGAGAAGTTCTTTTGCATTATAATAATGCTGCAAGGTAACTACTAGGAAGGTAATTTTCCTGATTTGTAACTGCTCAACAAGTTTTGAATGAAGAAATTTTGGCAGTAATTTCTTTATCTGCCTTTCTTCTTCACTGCAGATATCAGGAAATACTGCTTGCAACAGTTTCCACCTGTTGTGTGGTCTGCCCACTCTGTCTGCCACAACATTTATAATCTTTCACTGTTTCTTTCTTTCCAGTTGGTCGCTCTATCTGAAACACTTTCGATGCATACTTTCATTGAGGCTTTATACCTGTAGTTTTCTTAGTGTTTCATTTGTAATCCTTCTTGTTCTTGTATACCATTTCACTCTAAGAAATCTCATATATACTCTTCTTTTAAAATTTGAGTGTGAGGACTTCCATTACTGATGTTGCCATACGCACTATATTTCTGAAGTATTTTGTAGTTTTCCAAAGATTAAAATTGATTTTTTAATTATTGAGCATTTTGGCTACAGTATTAAGTCTTTTTGAATACCGTAAATCTATAACATTGTTCTACTTCTGTTGTTTCATTATTGATTGTAATCTTTGATATTTTTTATCCTTGTCCATTAAAGACCATTACTTTCATCTTCATGCAGGAAATTTTCACGTTTTCCCTTCGTCATGCAGTTCATAATGATTCCAGAGTCTAGACGTTAGCTATCTCTTGTGCTCCTGCTTTTCGTGACACCTCAGCTTTTTCCTTTTTACCCGTATCAAAAGCTTTGATAATGTCCATGTTTATTCATTCATTAACTGCCCATTGGATCATGCACAGGACAGTCTACTTGTAGTTGAATGAGCATTCCCATTCCTGAGACTTGGGTTCTTCACTGCTCAGCAGTTCCATTATTCTATTTCATTTTCACCATGCAAGTGTTGTGTATCATTTCAGGCTGAATCCAAAAACACTCACCCCTCTTCAGTTGTCTTGCTAATTATTGAATTATTAATTTCATGTGTGTCTCATTTGTAGTCATTTGTGTTGCTTGTTTACCAAAGACAAATTTTATTTTCAGGTCTGCACACCAGTATGACACAGAATGAGCAGCAGCCCAAATTTTCAGTCAAGGCTGGAGTCACCACAGAATGATTTTTTCAATTACTTTAGGTGCTGCATGCGGTGGTTGCCATGCTTGCAGAGCAGGCGCCAGGTGCATCCATCTGCAAGCAATCTGGTGGAAAATAAATTCATCGTTTTAAGCACGCAAAAATTGATTAGAGTTATCCATATGGACTATGAGTCAAAAATTCCACCCATCAGAGACAGCCTTACAGGCAATGTCAGCCAGCCAACTGCTACAAATTCGAGGAACTGCTCTAAAATATTATCACCTGACATTGAGTGCAGTGATTATAAAAGGAGAAGCCATTCAATGATATCCAATACTTCAGAGCAGTCATCAGAGGATTATTGGTTCACTCATTGGAGTAGACCGGCTAAACCGATGGATAGTTGTAACTGTTCTTTTAGAACATCATGGCGCTCCTCACTAAGAGATTCCAGATTTTCAGATATCCAGAATGCACTATCTGAAGTAAAAGAATGTCTCTACTCTCCTCAAGAGGAAACTAACACTCAAGTGATCCAGCCAACTACAGTACATAGTTTTGCTAACAACCTTGTAGAAAAAATTTTAGTTGACGTTATAGATCATTTGGCAAGTGATGAGTCAAAGAACGGTATTGCTGCAAAGACTAACAGAGCATTTAATATTAATTCCACTCTTCATAAAGATGAGTTTAACTTTAGTACAAAAGATCTGAAGTTTTCTTCAAATGGTTGTGTGCAGAATGGAAGAGGTGTTTTGAATCCGTCTTTTGCTGATCACCCTTCTGATCCAGTCGTTGCAGCGTGCAGTGATATAATTGGATTGGAAGACATTAATTTTAAAGTAAATCGATCAGAGCGACTTCAGCCTAACTTCATCAGTTTAAATAAGTCAGCAAAAAACATATTTGAGACAAGGGATTGTTCCAGCGAATCTGTAGAACTGAAAATTACTGACGCTGAAAAATCGTTGAGTAACAAAGTAAAGGCAGTTGAGCAGACTGGTTCTCCAACTGGCAACAAAGTACAACCCCTAGTTGAAGAACCCCCTGTTATCACTAGAACAGCACACTCTAAGTGTCATCAGAAATGCACCCACAGCAAAAACAATAAAAGACTGGTGAGTATTGATTAATATTGCCTACTTTTTTGTACTTTATTAAAGTTAAATCACACATATAGAAAAGATTGAGGCTCATTTAATTTAAAATCACCCAAAAGTAAGAAATCTTGTTGCCCTCGTGTCGTAAATGTTTGTGAAAGATTTGTGTGAGAAAGTAAATACCACAATGAAAGAAGTGTAAAATATTTTTTTCAGATTATTTTTGATCAAAAGTACAATCAGTGTCAGTCTGAAAAGTGTCATTTTCACAAACTGGCCTCGGTAGGAGAAGTGAGTCAAAATTATGTAACCACTATAACTTCTTTATTTATAACTCGGTTTCATTAAGTGTGGCATCATGGAAAGATAAAATGGTCAACCATGACATAAAATTATTAAAATTCTAGAGTTATGGGTACAAATGTTTACAAATCAGTAATGAAAGATGAAAGTCATCTCTACAGATTATTTTTATTTATTGCCAAATTTCAGAAATTTTTTTCGCCAAAACCACAAGTTCTAATATCTTAATTTTTGTTTCACATAATCCCTATTATCATACTTTTCAGTATAAAAAATATAAGGATGTTTGTTCTCTTTAGTGATTTAAGACTGAAAGAACACAAATGTATATGTATATTCATTTCCTATTGTGCTTTGTAGAACAAACGAGCTTTGAGGGCACAAAACAACTTTCATAACATTCTAAAAAGAGTTCATTCTTTCAAACAAGCTTTCACTGGGGAATATTGTGTCTGATCCAAAACTATATAAATGATTTGTGCATGTGCTTGTGGCAGGGAAAGTCATTAAAATGTTTTGAAAAAGGGATGCAGCAAACGTCAGCATGTGGCCACGAATGAACTGAGGAAAGTGCACTTGGTTTCATGAATTTCTCTTTTGCATCTCTTGTCTTCACAGGTCTACAGAATTTTTCCAAGCTGCCGTTGGTTATCATAGATACGTACGACAAACTTTTCTTCTTTAATAGTGACAGAGGTGGTGTTTTGAAGCCCAAGATAAATTTGTATGAATTTAGTCAGTGATGGATAACACTGCATCAGTAAACTGCTTTCACTTTGTGGTTTGTAAAGAATATTAACTTTTGTCCCAGGAATGGTAGAACCAGCTTCATACTGTTTTTGTAACATACTTGGGTATTTTATCTCCTTTGTCATTAAATGAAATGTTTTTGCTCTTGGAACATGAGTTTTGGCAAATGTAAACAGATCTTTTGAACTTAAAATGTGATTGCCACATAGATTCTGTAAATGTGTTCTTCTTGCTAAATGTTTAATAATACTAACAACTCCATCATGTGCATTTTTGCCATGACTAGTGGCAAGAAATTTACATTCTGCAGTCACCCCATCATTTTGCTTGTGGTGGCACAAAATTTATATGTGCTTAAAGTTTTTGTGTTGTGCAAAGCTGCCATCACTGAAGTAAATAACAGGTTGGATGTGTGGTATTTGTTTCAGTATATAGGTGATACTGGTTTTTTGGAAAACTTAGAATGTGTTTATATCGCGCTGCAAGCAATCCAGGAGGAATATTGACAATGTAGGAAGACTGATTGCTACTGATTATAAAGAGGACATGCCATGTTGGAGACAGGCACAATTAAGACATCACATATAGCTTTCGGCCACAGCCTTTGTTAGTAAACAGGAGACACACACACACACACACACACACACACACACACACACACACACACACACACACACACACAAAGTAAGCACACCTCATGCACACACGACCACCAACTCTGGTGTCGCGGGCCGGAATGCAACATTACACATCCCAGGGATGCAAGCAACAATCTGGAGGAAGTGAGGAAGGGGAAGGGATAGTGTTTGGGTGGGGAAGGAGACTAACACTGTCTGGTGAAGTGTGCAGGGTCCAGGCTGCTAACAGGTGCAGGGGATCTCAAGTTGATTCTATATTTCTAGATTTCCGGAAAGCTTTTGACACCGTTCCTCACAAGCGACTTCTAATCAAGCTGCGGGCCTATGAGGTATCGTTTCAGTTGTGCGACTGGATTCATGATTTCCTGTCAGGAAGATCGCAGTTCATAGTAATAGACGGCAAATTGTCGAGTAAAACTGAAGTGATATCAGGTGTTCCCCAGGGAAGTGTCCTGGGACCTCTGCTGTTCCTGATCTATATAAATGACCTGGGTGACAATCTGAGCAGTTCTCTTAGGTTGTTCGCAGATGATGCTGTAATTTACCATCTAGTAAGGTCATCCGAAGACCAGTATCAGTTGCAAAGCGATTTAGAAAAGATTGCTGTATGGTGTGGCAGGTGGCAGTTGACGCTAAATAACGAAAAGTGTGAGGTGATCCACATGAGTTCCAAAAGAAATCCGTTGGAATTTGATTACTCAATAAATAGTACAATTCTCAATGCTGTCAATTCAACTAAGTACCTGGGTGTTAAAATTATGAACAACTTCAGTTGGAAAGACCACATAGATAATATTGTGGGGAAGGCGAGCCAAAGGTTGCGTTTCATTGGCAGGACACTTAGAAGATGCAACAAGTCCACTAAAGAGACAGCTTACACTACACTCGTTCGTCCTCTGTTAGAATATTGCTGCGCGGTGTGGGATCCTTACCAAGTGGGATTGACGGAGGACATCGAAAGGGTGCAAAAAAGGGCAGCTCATTTTGTATTATCACGTAATAGGGGGGAGAGAGTGTGGCAGATATGATACGCGAGTTGGGATGGAAGTCATTAAAGCAAAGACGTTTTTCGTCGCGGCAAGATCTATTTATGAAATTTCAGTCACCAACTTTCTCTTCCGAATGCGAAAATATTTTGTTGAGCCCAAGTTACATAGGTAGGAATGATCATCAAAATAAAATAAGAGAAATCAGAGCTCGAACAGAAAGGTTTAGGTGTTCGTTTTTACCATGCGCTGTTCGGGAGTGGAATGGTAGGGAGATAGTATGATTGTGGTTCGATGAACCCTCTGCCAAGCACTTAAATGTGAATTGCAAAGTAATCCTGTAGATGTAGATGTAGATGAGGCAGTTGTGGGGCAGAGAGGTGGGATAAAAAAGAGCAAAAGAGGAGAGGAGCAGGGAAAGACAGGCGGATGTGTTGACGGAGGCTGCAAATAAACAGGGTGGGAGATGGGAGATGAAAATTAGGAAGAGATGGGAAAGGACTCAACCTACAGTAGTATACTGTTTCCACACCCTCCACCCAACAGTTTCCACTCTCTCTGTTATATCATCTCCTCTCTATTCTTATCACCCACCCTGTTTATTTGCACCCCTCTCCCAACACATCCGTGTGTGTGTGTGTGTGTGTGTGTGTGTGTGTGTGTGTGTGTGTGTGTTTCTTTTTTTTTTTTTTTTCTTTTCTTTTTTTTTCTTTTCTTTTTTTTTCTGATGAAGGCTTTTGCTGAAGATTAAATGTGTCTTTTAATTGTGCCTATCTGCAACTTGATGTGTCTTCTTAATGGCAAGTAGCAATCTGTCTTTCCCTACATTGTTGTTCTTATACAGTACAATCCTTTTCATGATATTGTTACATTCCATCCTGGAATTTCCAATCTTATACAACACAGTGACATTGACTTAATGGAATCCTATGTTTTATAGTAGACAACGAAAGGATGAAGGATGACTTGAATGTTCTGCCAGAGAAATCCTGACACAGACATGTCTATTTCCTTCAGAATCCACTGCAATGATGCAGGAAATATCAGGGAGTTTTCTTTGCTTGATTAAGTAATGGGTCTGAGATTTCGATATGTAACAATGTTGTGTCGAGGTTTTAAGTTCTGGGATGAAATACTCGAAAAATTCATTGATGTTCTCCATTAATGTGTCCAGTGTAGGTCAATCAGTTTGCGGTCTATGCTTGAAAATTAAATTTTTAGCATCTTGCAAGAATTCTAGCTCTAGCAAAAAATTGTGCAGTTTGTATTCTTCAAGACACGGAGAACAGCAATGCCGCATATGCCCCTCATTTTCCAGATTGTAAACAAGTCTCTATAAAAGTTAAGAGTATGGTTCTTTTACACAACCAACATGCTTCAGTAGTTTTAATTTTGGTGGTAAATGAACACGCATAAGTTACGTTATGCATTCCACAATTTTTGTAGTAACACATTCTTTTGGGCAATCTTCGTAAAATCAGTTTTATGGAAGCATATTTTTCTTTGAAAGCTAATTACACTTATTTCAGATTATTGAAAATGAATGTTTCGCTCTTATAAAATTTTTTGCCGCTTTCTGAAGGAATGGATAGTGTGTTTTTTTATAATCAGAAATTCGACTTATCATCATACTAAAAAGTCGGCACATGGGTTTCCACATCCTTACATATTCTGTTTCCCACATTGTAGGTTTCTTTTGACAAACAGCCATCTTCAGCCTTGATTTCTTTATCACATATTCCATAGCATTTTCTTTCCCCTATGAGGTTGGTGCTAAAGTAAGTATTTGCAGTTCTTCTTTAACAGAGCTTCTCAAAATTTTTGCATTAAAGTATTACAGTCTGTGCAGTCAGGACGGCCATTTTCTTGAGACATTATTCACTGGAACATGTTGCACTTTCGATGTTGCTTGCTGGAATTGTAATGCTAAGCAACAAGACCTGGATCGAATGTTTCTGGATGCCTGTCTTGTGTTTTTTTTAATATACAACATTAAATGGTGAACTTTCAAGTAAGTCACAATGTTCATTAAGTTTTTGAGAAATGTAGATGGATCTGGTCTGTATTCTGGATTGTTAGCTTCACATTCAGCCATGTAGCTATGTAATGTGAGATGTCACATGGCCTTATGGCATGTTACACAAGTCTTAGTATCTGGGAGAAGTCCAAGACTTTTTTATTTCCTTCCAAAGGTTAAAGAAACAATTTTCAAAGAGTTCTTCAAAGTTTTTTTGCCATGCTTCTTGAAAGGGGCAAATCAAATCGTTGTCTTCAAATGTTCCCAAATAGAGCCCTTTATGAGAAGAACAGACATTGTCACCATTTTCACAGATACTTCTTAGCTTCAGTAATTCAATATCAGTTTGATTCAGACTTCACACATCTATTAAATCAATCTCTTTACTACTGCTACTTTTCTTCTGACATGCCTCTGCTGTCACAGAACTTATAGAACATACTCTTTCCCATAATGAATTCTAAATGAAGTGTGTATGATGCAGAAAAGAACTGAATAATTTAAACTTTTTCTGACACAATTATGAAAAAATTGTATGGGGGAAAGGCTAGAGAGTGCATGACTACTTTATGTGATCTCTAGCACTGATGTTAGGGAACAAATAAGATTTTGTGACATAGTGGAAATCTCCATGTAGCATGCTCTGAATAAGAACAACTATAAAACTGCTACAATTCACAACAGTCACACTTCTTTCACCTGCTAAAACTAAAGTATTACTTTCAAATAACTTATCAGACAGAAGAGACACTGACATAGAAAGCACAAAATCAAAACACTGAAAAGTTCTCTAGAGATAAAAAAATCACATACACACAAAAAACTAACAATCACACGGTCTGTGTTGGCTGCGAGTTGCTGCCAGATCGAATTTTTCAGAACATGGGCATTGAGCGCCATGAATTACTGTTAAACTGAATTTTTCACTTTTGTTTCATGTATTATCGTTGTTTAGCTGTATGAAGCAACAATCATTAGAGCTTTGTTGAAAAACTATGAGGTCTAGCAAAAAAGGAAAAACACCATTCCGATTTTTTTTATATTGAAAAACATGTTAACAATCATTATATGAAACAAAAATTAAGATGGTGAAACTTGTGATTTTTTTTTTTTTTTTTTTTTTTTTTTTTTGGGGGGGGGGTTATTTCTTGAAAATTGCAAATAAAAAACTGTCTTCATAAGTGGCATTCATTTCAGATCTGTTTGTAAATATTGGTATGCATAATTCCAGTACTTTAATAATTCTATTTCATAGTTATTTCCTCTAAATTTCCAATGACAGCAAATTGAATGAAAATGGTTCATAAATAAAAAAAGTTATATTTGTATTCATCTGGGCCCACTGTATCGTACATGTTGTGTAACAACATTATATATGATGCTATGAAATCTAGTTGGTGCTGTGTTGGATTGTTATATTTAATTGCAATAGGCCTATTTCGGCATGATTGCCAACATCAGATGATACCAGATGGTCTTGATGTCCATATGATATCGCTGCCTAAGTGGCTGTCACTACTGCCTAACGAAGTGGCCGTGCGGTTCTAGGCGCTGCAGTCTGGAACCGCGAGGCCGCAACGGTCGCAGGTTCGAATCCTGCCTTTGGCATGGATGTGTGTGATGTCCTTAGGTTAATTAGGTTTAACTAGTTCTAAGTTCTAGGGGACTAATGACCTCAGAAGTTGAGTCCCATAGTGCTCAGAGCCATTTGAGCCACTACTGCCTAAGTTTGCTCCATTGATGTTGGAGCTAGAGTTGTTAAACAGTAGTTGGAGCATTTGCATCTGAAGGTTTCCAATTATGAAAGCTTATTTCATAATGGTATTTGACAACTGTATTGACAGTTGAGTCAGCAATGTTTTTGTTACCAGTCACTGTTTACCTGTATTTATATCCACAACGTGTTATTAAGGTTTAAACCTCCATCTTGTGTTAGTACTGTGTGTGTGTGTGTGTGTGTGTGTGTGTGTGTGTGTGTGTGTGTGTGTTGGCTTAAGACTTTGGGGTAACCTGTGGGACTGTCTTTTGGAGAAACACACACACTATTTCACAACATGGCTTTGGAGAGGCTTACGACTAAAAACTAAATGTACCAGGGTCATGCAGTAATTAAAGAGACAAATTGGTCTGGGGAAAAAACTCTTAGTAGGGCAAGTTTGGTACTTTTATGGCTTGAAGTTGGCCTCACTGGGATGAGCCCTGATCAGCTGATGTATCAACATTGTTTTGTTTGTAACCTCAAAAATTCAATAAAGGTGGTGAGTCCACTTGAAACGTCCACATTAGTTGAACAACATTGTTGTTTGTTTTTTACTTGCTGAAGGCAAGAAACCAATGAATATATACTGTTGAATGTCTAAAGTTTATTCTGAAGGTTGTATGAATTGTGCAAATTTTTACAAGTGGTTAGAGCAGTTCGAAAATGGTTATGACTCGGTGATTGATGAACACCGTTCTGGCCAACAAGTTACAGTTTCAACTCCCTCTCATGAAAGTCGAATTGATGACATTATTTGTGTCAAACACCATGTGACTGTGGAAATGGTAGTTGGTTAGGTTCAAGTTAGTACTGTTCATAACATTATCTCTAACAAGCTGAAGTACCATAAAACATGTGCAAGATGGGTCACAAAAGAGTTGACATGGCTACACAAGGAAACAAGGTTGAGAGTGTGCACAGAGCTAAAGGAACGTTATGAAAGGGAAGTGAGCACTTCCTCAACAAAATTTTAACTTTTGATGAAACTTTGGTTCACTATTATGAGCCAGAATCAAAAAGACAATGCATGGAATGGAAGCACACCAACTCACCTGTCAAGAAATAATTCAAAACCCAAGCTTCAGCAGGAAAAGTCATGTTAACGGTCTTGAGAGATATTGAAGGTCCAGTTTTTGTTATTATCTCAAAGAGCAGCGTACAATGAACAGCAATACTTCTTGGATTTGCTGTTAAACAAGGTGAAACAAGCCATGAGAGAGAGACGTAGTGGATCTCAGAAGAGAGGTGTGATTCTCCAGCAATACAATGCACATCCTCATATTGCTCAACTAACCCATGAAACCATCGACAAAATGGGCTGGGAAGTACTGCCTCATCTTCCTTGCAGTCCTGATTTAGAACCTAGTGATTTCCATTTGTTTGGTGCACTGAAGGAGGTGTTACGTGGGAAGAGGTTCCAGGACAACGAGGACATGAAAAAGTTTGTGGGTAATTGATTCCAACATCAAGATAGAGTTCCTTGCAGCCAGAATAAAAAGGTTTGTAGCCCACTGGAACAAATGCATAAATGTCGAAGGGGATTAGGTTGTAAAAATAAACACTTTTTTCTGCAGACCAACTTGTCTCTTTAATTACTAAATGACCCTCATATATCTAAATGTGAAAATGAAACAACTAGTAGAATGTCTCCAGTGGTCACAGGCACATTTCTTTATCATAATACACCACATGTAAAACTTGTCATACTTTGTAAAGAAAGATAATGTCTGGAAACTGATAGGTGCAAAAACATTTAATGAAACACAAACATAATCTGGAAGTAAAAGGAAAATATAGCAAAACAACATTTATTCATGAATAAGTTTTAAAGGATTCTGGAGGTCTTTGTTTGAGTTAATTAATACATATGTAGGAATAAGTACTTCAAGTGGTATACAAATCTATTTCTGTGAGGTTTGTATAGCTTAAATTTCATACTCATTTATATAATCATGTGATATGTTGGAAACCTTATTATGTTGCTAACAGTGGTAATATTGTACATTAAAGATCAGTCTTGGCTGGAACTCATAGGTAGAATATGAAAGGGTTGCAAGAAAGAGAGCTCAGTTTAGGATATACTAGAGGTGTGGGATCATTAAACTTACGTCTGTTGTGTTATAACTAAGTAAATGCTGAATGAACACAGTGATACTGAGTTCAAGATGTCCAGATAGATATGTTTGTAGTAAAACAAACAGGTAGATGTACATCAGGCAGACATGGGTTACAAACTGTTGGTTTTATTTCAGTGAATCCATTGAGTCTTGTGAGTTAGATAAGTTATTGCTCATTTGGAAAATGTCGAAGGAAACAAGCAGATAACTAAATTAACTCATGGAAAATAGGAAGGGAGCATGGAGAAAAGCAAATAACTAAATTATTTCATGGGAAATATGAGGGGATGGATGGAACAGAGAGAGAGAGAGAGAGAGAGAGAGAGAGAGAGAGAGATTCAGATACAGTGGGGAAAGAAGTGATTGGAGGAGAGCAAATTTTTCAGAGTAGGGGATTCTTGAGATTACGTCTGTCACATATCATAACTAAGTAAAGGCTGAAGTATGCTTTAAGTTATGCAGGTAGATAAACAGTTTATGCTCTTAGTTGATATTAATATGGTCTCAAGCTAACAGGGTACAAGCTGTTGTTGTGATGATCTGTTTGTAAATGAAGCCATTCTGTTGTTCATTTGGGGAATTAAAAAAACACTCAGCAGTGGCAAAGCAATCAAAAAAATGTACTGCACAATCCCATTACTTGGTTGTATTTCATATCAGATTGTCAGTGTCTTCAAACGAAAAGGTATAAACATATTCTTTACCACTGACAACAAGTTTGAGCAAAAGTAACCTCACACCAGTGACACACGGATTCCACTTCTCCATACAGGTGTGTACATAATTGAATGTTTGGACTGTGGCTGTTTTTGTACGTAGGCCAGACAGGTAGATCATTTGAGATTAGATTCAAAGAACACATCACAGCACTAAAAAACAGAGTACTACAGAAATAGGTGCATGGATCAAAACACCATGCCAATAAAACAAGTATCATCATTCTACATATCCAACCTAAAGACAAAAAAGTAGACATCCTTGAAAAAATTACAATATACAAACGCCAAAGAAAACAACATTCTTCTTCATATTTATCATAAAATAATTAGTTATGTTACCATGATGTTCCCCAAATGTACAGGAGAATGGCCTCATTTACAAATATATAACAGCAGCAGCTTGTACCCAATGTCAGCTTGAGAGTACATGTATGTCAACTAATAGCATAAACTGTATATCCGTATGCATTATTTAAAGCAGAACCAGTTTTATTACTTCAGACTTTATTTAGTTATGACCTATAAAAGACATATCAAAAACCCCTGCTCTGAAAAAATTGCTCTCCTCCAGTCACTTCCTTCCCCCCCACTCTCTCTCTCTCTCTCTCTCTCTCTCTCTCTCTCTCTCTCTCTCTCTCTCTCTCTCTCTCTCTCTCTGTGTCTGTCTGTGTGTGTGTGTGTGTGTGTGTGTGTGTGTCCATCCTTCCCTTCATATTTCCTATGGATTATCAATAACTTACCTGATACACAAAACTCAATGGATCCACTGACATAAAACCAACAGTTTGTACCCCATGTCCTCCTGACATACATTACCCGTTTACATGACTACAAACATATCTATCTGGACATCTTTAATTCAGAATCACTGTGTTAATTCAGCATTTACTTAGTTATAAGCCCCCTCCCCGCCCCCCCCCCCCTCCCCCCTCCCCGCCGCCCCCCTGTGCGCTCCTGAAGGCTGGCCCACGCATCTGCCACATAACGGGTGACTGGATAATGTGTAATTCCCAACCCTGCATCAACAGGTAGGGTTTGCGCGTACCCCCTGGTAAAGGCCAGGCCCAGGGATGGGTGATTGTGTGAGCTGTTACCTTCCCAAATTGCCAATTTGTCCCTCTGTCAGGAGTTTGGGAAGTGTGACCCGAGGTATGAACAGTCACCTAAGTTGGAAGGAGCACACCATTGGAGGTGCTGGCAATCATGGGGGAATTTCTTGCAGTGAGCCAGTCACCATCTCAGTCCATGTCTACTAAACTTAAACCAAATGAGGCTAAAGATTCGAAGACTCTCCCTGCTGCACCTCAGTTCCTCCTGGTATCACATACTGAAGGACGTCAGTGCTTTGCTACAGTTAATCCGTTTATTATTCAGAAAGGTGTCGATGCAGTTGTCGGCCCTGTGAAATCCTGCTCTCATTTACGTAGTGGCACTTTGCTTTTGGAGACTAATTGTGATTCTCAAGCACAGCTGCTTGCAGCTTCCTTCCTCTATGGCTATCCTGTTCATGTCGAGTCCCATCGAATGCTGAATTCTTTGTGTGATGTTATTTACACTAGGCGGCTTGATGGTCTGACTGAGGGAGAAATCCAAACTTACTTCTCTGATCAGTGCGTGGATCGTGAAAATGTTGATGCATCCATAGTGCGCGCGCGCACACCACACACACACACACACACACACACACACACACACACACACTTTTTCTCCCGGTTGATTGAGTAGTGCTTGCATCGAAGATCAAAGAAGGCTCTGAAGTCATCACAGTCCAACCTTACATTCTGAAACTGATGCACTGCTGTCAGTGTCAACATTACAGCCACACTCAAATGTCCTGTCGAACCTGGCCAAATGTGTTGCTTGTGGTAGGGATGCCCACAAGAGCAATTGCCTGCCTCTTTCTCCTCACTGTATCAGTTGTAATGGTGGTGAAGCAGCTTCATCCCGAGAATGTCCCACATATCTCGATGTGTGGGCCTTCTGGGATATCTGGGTGAAGGAAAAAGTGCCTTACCCTGTCGCTCACAAGCTGTTGGCCAGTTGAAAGCCCTGCGATTTGCCGTGTGGCACAATACCGTTCTTGCTGCACTGCGCTCCACAAAGGACGTGGCCATGCAAACTTGCGACCTCATATTCAGCGCTATGGTTGTAAAATCGCCCAGTATCACAGAAGCATCTGCATCTGCTTCTCCTCCAGCCCCAAAATTTTTGCATCCTGCTACACAGCCAGCAGGCCAGAAGGGACAGAAGGATTACTCCCGTGAGGACTTTCTATGTTCCTCCACCAAACATACATCTGAGTCTTCATTTGCCAAATAAAAAAGCTCCAAGAAATCAAACAAAGGCAAATGGTATTCTCCTTCAATGACTTGCCGCACGATACCCTCACCTGGCTGACTTCCATTTCACCAGTGCAAACCACCAACCATTTTTCTGCCCTGGATTCCACAGGCCAACCCAGTGACAATTCCAATACCTCTGTAGATCTTATAGAGCAGGATCCTCCAGCCTCTGCACCCTGTAGCAGTGAGTCTTTGAAGGCTGACACCCAGCAACTGCCGAGGTGACAACCCTTCATTTTTTCCTCTCCTCCCTTTCCCGTCATGACTCTCCTCAAATGGAACATTTGTAGCATTAGATCCAACAAGGAGGAATTATGGCTGCTCTCAGAATCGCAACTCCAGGAAACAAAATTGTGTCCCTGCGACTGCTTTGACACCTCGCAATTCTTTTTGGTCCACTTTGACCCTCTCCCCTGAGGACAGCATTCCATCTCGTGGGGGAGTCAATGTGCTCATCCGGGATGGCGTTCATAGTCAAACCGTCTCTCTGAACACCTGGCTGGAAGCTGTTGCAGTCTGGATTTTCCTTCCTCGCGTTCCCTTTTCTCTTTGTACCATCTACATCCCTCCATCATTCAGTGTAACTAGACAGGCTTCCTCCAGCATATTGGGCAACTTCCTCAACCCTTCTTGCTGCTTGATGACTTTAATGCACGCCATCCCCTTTGAGGCTCTTTGAGAACCTGGCCGAGACGTGCCCTCTTTGCTGACTTTCTCAATCAGTTCAGTCTCATCAGTGCTTGTACACCCACATTCCTTTCAGACTCTACATCCAGCTATTTCCCGTGTGGTCCATTTTCTCTGACACATACTCAAGTGACCATTTCCCATGTGCTATCCGTTTGCTGACTCTTACTCCACCTATGTGTAAACCCAATTGGCAGTTTTCTGAGGCCAACAGGAGGCTTCACTCCTCCATTGACCTTCGATATCAACATTTCCCCAGTTACAATGGCCAGGTGGAATACCTTACAGACGTTACCTTACTGCCGCAGAATGTTCCATTCCTCGCACATCACCTTTGTGTCATGTCCCGGTTCCTTGGTGCACTGAGGTATGCTGCAACGCAGTCATGTGCGGAGACATGCACTCCATGTTGTTAACTGTCATCCTAAAATGGCAAACAGTATTTGTTACAAACAGTTGCATGTGCAGTGTTGTAGCATTCGTTGGGAAAGGAAAAAAAATTGGTGGCTTTCATTTACTAGTTTTTTTAATAGTTCCATTCCCTCTTCTGTTGAGTGGGCCAACGTCAAATGGCTCTTTGGGACGAAGGTCCGTTCCCCAGTTTCTGTCTTGACTGTAGCGGATGATGTCATTGTGGACCACATTGCTCTCTCCAACACCTTGGGCCGCTATTTCTGCGGAGATTTCAAGCTCCACCCACTATCACCTCACTTTCCTCCATTGGAAATGAATGGAGAAGGCTTGGGTGATTCCCTTCTCCTCTCAGAATCGTGAATGCTGCAATGCCGCCTTTACCGTGGAAGCTAGATCAAGCTCTCACATCATCTTGATCTTCTGCCCCAGGACCAGATGATGTTCAGATACAGATGTTGCACCATGTGTCTCTTGCAGGCAACCACTTTCTCCCTCATAAGTACAATTGCATATCGGCAGGTGGCACATTTCCCAGGTGCTGGTGTGAAGCCATTATCGCAACCATACCTAAGCCCAGTGAGGACAAACACCTTCCTTCTAGCTACTGCCCCATTTCTCTCGCCAGCCGTATTTGCAAGGAGGTGGAATGTATAATTCATGCCCAGCAGATACGGTGGCTCAAGTCTTGCTATTTACTATCCACTGCACAATGTGGATTTTGAGCATGCCATTTTGCAGTTGACCATCTCGTCACTTTGTCAACCCATGTCATGAATGGTTTTCTGCAGAAATACCAGACTGTGGCCGTGTTTTTTGTTTGGAGAAAGCCTACATCATCTGCTGGAGCATTGGTATCCTCTGTGCTCTCAACACGTGGGGCTTCCGAGGCCGCCAGCCCTGTTTCCTTCAGGCATTTTTAAAAGACAGAGTTTTCAAGGCACATGTGGGTTCTGTCTCATTGGACATCTTTATCCAAGAAACAAGGTTCCTTAGGGCACTTCCTGAGTGTCATCCTGTTTGCTGCCGCCATTAACCCTATTATGGCCTGTCTTCTGCTGGGCATCACCGGCTACCTTTTGATTGAAAATTTTGCCATTTATTGCAGTTCTCCATGGACTTGGCTCCTTGAGCAGTGTCCTCAGTGATGTCTTTACCATCTTTACTCATTCAGCATTAACAATGGGTTTCGCTTTTCCACTGATAAAACAGTTTATAGACATTTTGGGCAGTGCAGTGGATTTCTTCCATCATCTTATACCTTGGGCTTGTTGCTCTTTCATTCACTGATACTATGAAATTCCTGGGGCTTGTGCTTGATATGAAACTTTCCTGGTCCTTCCACATGTCTGGCCTGGCCACCCACTGTACCTGGTCCGTCAATGTTCTACGCGTCCACAGCGGTAAGCGGTACTTCCTGGGGAGCAGATTGGTCGAAACTAGACTACGGGTGTTTCATTTATGGTTCTGCATGTCCGTCCATGTTATACTATCTAAATACAGTCCACCATTGTGGAATCCATTTGGCCACTAGTGCCTTTTACACTAGCCCAGTTGAGAGTCTCTGCCAAACTACTGCTGTCATAGTGACATGATGTTCTCCTGAGCGGATAACCATGTCATTTGTCTGCCATTCATGGTCACCCTTCCTATGCCTCCTTCTTCAATGACTCCTTTGACTGCCAATGGTACATCCCTCTTCTCTAATACCTCCTAGAGGTCGCTTTCGGCTATTGCACCAGCAACTTACCTTCATGCTACCTGCCACTTTACCGATGTGTGCGACCCCTTCTGCACCTTGGCTTTGTGCAATAGCCCATGTGCACTGTGGACTTCGTTCACTTCCTAAAGACCTACTCCAGATTCGATCTATAGCTGTAAGTTTCTTGACCTTTGCACGAAACTTAGCAATAGTACTTTTGTGTACACTGATGGCTCTCTACTGACTGTGGTGTCACGTTGGCATTACAACTGATCTTCCCTTCATGGAAATGAGCTCCAAGGAATTAAACCTCTTCCAGTGGCTTGCCAACCTCCTTTTGGCCCACTCACAGTGAGGAGATTATTTTAGCTAGGTTGCGTATTGGACACTGTTGTTTTGCCATTGCCATTTGTTAAGTGGTGGTTCCCCACCACTTTGTACTCATTGTTATCAACCTTTGATGGTGCATGATTTCCTGACTGAATGCCCTTATTTTAACCACTTACATTCTAAGTATGTTTTTCCATTTGAATTATTGGCCATTTTAGTGAACATCACACGGGCTGTGAACTGTGTTTTACTTTTCATCTGTTGTAGCAATATGGCAAAGGACATTTACTCTTTAGTTTGGGACCTCCATTGTGTCTATGGTGTATTTTGTGGACCTTCCTCCTTATTCTTAGCTGTCTTTCCTTCCATCGATTGGGCTTAATGTGTAGTCAGTTTAACTCCTTTTTCATATTAGTGTTCTAAGGTTCTGACATGGGCCCGTATGACCTTAGTTGTTTTTGCGTCCTTAAAAAACCACATTTCATCAGTACTCAAGAATGGTTGCACAAGTGTTCTGTACTTGGTCTCCTTTTTGTATGAGCTACACCTTCCTAGAATTCTCCCAATTTAACCAAAGTCGTCCATTTGTCTTTCATACAACTAATTTTACATATCCATTCAATTTCATTTTGTTTTACAGTGTTACCCCTAGATATTTAATCGACTTGGCACTAACAAGCAGCACACTACAAATAATGTATTTGAAAATTACAGAATTGTTTTTCCTACTCAGATTCACACTAAATCAGAATTCTGCTCAAGTAATCCCGCTGCTCACCCAATCCTCATGAAAGAGTTAAAGGAAGACTGATCATAAATAGGAATAACCGAAGTTAAAAATGCATTGAGGAAAGTAGATGTTGCACTGAAGAAAAAGTCACCAGGCATTTTAATTTTCAGTATGCTTGCATTGCTTTAATATTTAAAGGATGGGTTATATACCATAATGCAAGACCTTCTATATCAGAGCGTATGAGATGATGATCCCTATACAAGAGATACAGGCACACCAAAGTTCAATGGGGATAAGCAATACACAAGATGGAATCACTGTATACATCTTCACCAAAGTATGTTAACTGTCAGGGTGCTCTTGTGTGTAACAATGAATGCAATGTGTGTACCATACTACAAATACCTGTATGGTTGATGAGGTGAGCTGCAGGAAGAGCTACGAGCTGCTTATTAGGAGAAGGTGGTAGTCGCATATGAGGAGCCTTTGTAGAAGTGAGTGTGTGCACTGTCCCTGCTACTTTCCATCTTAAAAATATTAGACGGTCAAATGAAACTTATCTGCAACGTAGGATTATAGTGACTGGATTCCACTCATGTCAGTGTCACTGCTGCTACTGCTGACTGCGGAGTCTGTGCTGTGTGCAATGCTTCTTGCATCGTTGTTGCTCTCTTTGTCACTGTCATCACTACTCTTTTTGTGTCAGCGACGAATTGTTCTGTCATTGTGTCAAGAGTTTGTTTAAGGAGAAGTTACTTCATATTGCAGTCACAAAATGCAAAGAGAAGTCCGCTTATATTTACATATTGACTGAAATGTTTCTTCCACAATTTTGATTGCATCATGTAGAGTGAAAGCAACATTTTTCTTTCATAAATGCTCTTTTACTGTAGCCCATATAGGTTTAGTTGTGTTTAAATCGTGCTGGGAAGCAGGTAATCTAAGCACTGAATGTCAGTGTTCAGCAAGCAGAACGTCAGTTTTAAATGTCTGAAACCTTTCTTTACACTACATGAGGAGGCATTTGAGTCACAGACGGGCACAATGAAAAAGAATGCTAGAAATATTTAGCTGTTCTTTAAAGTTCTAATCACGAAGCACTTGCCAACTTCTTGTTGCATTAAGTAAGCATTGGTCTGACTTCTGGTCAGTGTTGATTCTTCACTGATATAAGCATTGCACACATGTAATTCATACCACTTAATCACAGTAGTTAAATATTACTTTAAAATAATCAATCAGTTCACTTTAGAAAGGAAATGATTAGTCCAGTCTTCAGTTTTATAATAAATTCAGAATAGTCACAAAGTCTTCAGTTCTTTTTATGTTGTATAGTTGCTTGATCACTTCTGCGCATAGTGACATAGTTGGCATTGGTTAATGTCTTACAGATTTGCTCTTCTTTAGCATGGTTACCAAGTGGAAGGTGGCATCAATCCTTGAATAGTTTATTGATAACTGTTGTTGTCTTCCTCAGTTTTCAGAAAATGTATAATACTTCTCCAGTTCCAACCTCTCCTTTCTTTATTACATCCTTTGGATTAATGTTGATTTGCTTCTCAACTCGGACACCACATCAAAGGGTGGCACCAGTTCTAGCATATTATTTTTTAAAATCGTAATGAATTACTTCTGTTGTTATTTTCTTCGAAATAATTCCCATTTGTTTCAAATAACAACCATCTTTTAATATGATGCGTGCAGGTTTGGCAGGCTGATGGGTCAGTCATGTTTTGGCATTTCAAGAGGCATTATATCGAAGAACTTTACTGCATTCAGGAAAGTAGGACATCATCATCTGCTAAGTCATAACGTGGATGAAAGTGTATGTTGAGTGTGATCATGACAGATGGTCATTGAAGAGGATTGTGACAAAAATGAGAGAACAGGTGCAAAGTCAGTGCAGATCTGAATGTCACACTCATGTACCCTTTCAGTACTGAAACAACTTGAAGAGAGCTCCATAAGGAGGGAATTTCAGGGCAAGCTGGAATTCCATAACCACTGATCAGTGATGTGATGCAAATGCTCATTACAGGTAGACTTGGTGCTGAAGCCATAAAACCTGGACTATGGGGCAACGGAAGTAATTTGTTTGTCGAATGTGTCCTGTTTCACACTGTTTCTAAATTCTAGCTGTATTCACATTCCAAAAGTGAAACATCGTAGAGGTTCAGTGTTGATATGGGCAGCCATGCCACTGTATTTCGTGAGCTACATGGTTATTCAGCAAGGTCATATTACTGCCAAGGATTATGTGACCATTTGGCTGATCAGATCCATCCTGTGGCACAGTGACCAAGTAGGTTAGTACAGTTGTTAGCACACTGGACTCCCGTTCGGGAGGACGACAGTTCAAACCTACATCTGGCCAGCCTGATTGAGGTTTTCTGTGATTTCCCTAAATCGCTTAAGGCAAATGCTGGGGTGGTTCCTTCGAAAGAGCATAGCCAATTTCTTTCTCCGTGCTTCCCTAATTCGAGCTTGTGCTTTGTCTCTGATGACCTCATTGTTGATGGGATGTTTAACACTAATATCCACCGTCTCCTATCATGATGGTATGTTCCAAGACAACAGGGTGCCTGTTAACGTAGGCCACATCATCCAGGAGTGGTTTTATGAATGTGAGGATGAATTGTTGCATCTCTCCTGGCCACCACAAGTCACTGGATCTCAATATTAATGAGCCTTTGTGGTCTACTTTGGAGTGAAGGGTGTGTGATCACTATCCACCTCCACCACTATTACCTGAACTTGCCATTATTCTGCAGGAAGAATGGTATAACATTGTCTTAAAGATCATACAGTACTTGTGTTTATCACTTCAGAGATGACTGGAAATTGTTTGAATGCCAATGGGTTTTCTACACGCTATTAGGCATGGTTTTAGTGTTATGTTTTTGGTGTTTCCAAATTTTTGTCCAACCCCTGTATTCATGCTATAGTTGTATCTCGAGTTGTCAGTTTGACATTTCATATTCAAATTATTGCAGTGTTTTCTTATGAAGAGATGCTAATATGAACATTTGTTGTATTTAGTATTGTGTTTCCAAATTTTTGTATTGTATTTGAGAGTACACATTGATTGTTGCTCTTGTGGTCTTCATTCCAAAGACTGGTTAGATGCAGCTCTCCCTGCTACTGTATTCTGTGTAAGCCTCTTCATCTCTGAGTAACTACTGCAACATACATCCTTCTGAATGTGTTTAGTTTATTCATCTCTACGTTTCCCTCTACAATTTTTACCCATCCTCACTTCCCTCCAATACTAAATTGGTGATCCCTTAATGCCTCAGAATGTGCGCTACCAACCGATCCCATCTTCTTGTCAAGTTGTGCCACAAACTCCTCTTCTCTCCAGTTCTGCTCAGTACCTCCCCATTAGTTACATGATCTACCCATGTGATCATTAGCATTCTTCTAAGCAACACATTCCAGAAGCTTCTATTCTCTTCTTGTCTAAACTGCTTATTGCCACGTTTCACTTCCATACATGGCTACACTCCATACAAATACTTTGAGAAAAGACTTCCTGATACTTAAATCCACACTCGGCATTAGCAAATTTCTCATCTTCAGAAAAGCTTTCCTTGCCATAGCCAGTCTACATTTTATACCCTTTCTACTTCGACCATCATCAGTTATTTTGCTTCCCAAATAGCAAAACTCATGCATTACTTCAAGTGTCTTATTTCCTAATCTAATTCCCTCAGCATCACCTGATTTAATTCAATTACATTCCATTTTCTCATTTTGCTTTTGTTGATGCTCATCTTGTATCCCCATTTCAAGAAGCTGTCCATTCCATTCAACTGCTGTTCCAGGTCCTTTGCTGTCTCTGAGAGAATTACCATGTCGTAGGCAAACCTCAAAGTTTTTATTTCCTCTCCATGGATTCAATTCCTACTCCAAATTTGTCTTTTGTTTCCCTCTACTGCTTGCTCATTATACAGATTAAATAACATTGGGGATAGGGTACAGCCTGGTTTCACTCATTCCTCAACCACTGCTTCCCTTTTGTGCCCCTCGGCTCTAAAATGTAACTGCCATCTGGTTTCTGTACAAACTGTAAGTAGCCTTTCACTCCTTGTATTTTATCCCTGCCACCTTCAGAATTTGAAATAGATAAGTTGTAGGGTCAGTATTGCCTCACATATTCCTACATTTCTAAGGAATCCAAACTGATCTTCCCTGAGGTCAGCTTCTACCAGTTTTTCCACTCGTCTGTGAAGAATTCATGTTAGTATTTTGTAACAGTGACTTATTAAACTGATACTTCGGTAATTTTCACACTCGTCAACACCTGCTTTCTTTGGAACTGGAATTAGTATATTCTTCTTGAAACTTGAGGGTATTTGGCCTGTCTCGTACATCTTGCTCACCAGATGGAAGAGTTTTGTCATGGCTGGCTCTCCCAAGGCTATCAATAGTTCTAACAGAATGTTGTCTACTCCTAGGGCCTTGTTTAAACTTAGGCAGTATCGTATCTCCCATTTCATCTTCATTTACGTCCTCTTCCATTTCCATAATATTGCACTCAAGTACATCACCCTTGTATAGACCCTCTAGTACTCCTCCCACCTTTCTGCTTTCCCTTCTTTGCTTAGGATTTGGTTTTCCATCTGAGCTCTTGATATTCATACAGGTGGTTCTCTTTTCTCCAAAGGTCTCTTTAATTTTCCTGTAGGGGACATCTATTTAACTCTAGTGATACATGCTTCTACGTCCTTACAGTTGTCCTCTAGCCATTCCTGCTTAGCCATTTTGCTCCTCATGTCGATCTCATTTTTGAGACGTTTGTGTTCCTTTCACCTGCTTCATTTACTGCATTTTTATATTTTCTCCTTTAATCAGTTAAATTCAGTGTATCTTCTGTTACCCAAGGATTTCTATTTGCCCTCATATTTTTACAAGCTACCCATTCTCCTTCTACTATGTTTCTTTCCCCTGTTCTTGTCAATCATTCCCTAATGTTCTCTCTGAAACACTCTACAGCTTGTGGTTCTTTCAATTTATTCGGGTCCCATCTCCTTAAATTCCTACCTTTTTGCAGTTTCTTCAGTTTTAATCTGCTGTTCATAACCCATAAATTGTGGCGAGAGTCCACTTCTGCCCCTGGAAATGTCTTACAATTTAAAATCTTGTTCCTAAATCTCTGTCTTACCATTATATAATCTATCTGAAACCTCTGGTGTCTCCAGGCCTCTTCCATGTATACAACCTTCTTTCATTATTCTTAAACCAATTTTTAGCTGTCATTAATTTATGCTCTGTGTAAAATTCTACCAGGGGCTACCTCTTCCATTCCTTACCCCCAGTCCATATTCACATACTACTTTCCGTTCTCTTCCTTTTCCTACTATTGAATTCCAGTTCGCCATGACTATTAAATTTTTGTCTCCGTAACTATCTGAATAATTAAATTTATCTCATATTTCTTAAGTCTCTTCTTCATTTGCAGAGCTATTTGGCATATAAACTTGTACTAGTGTGGTAGGTGTGGGCTTCATGTCTGTCGGGGCTGCAATAATTCATTCACTATGCTGTTCATAGTAACTTATATGTTTCCCTATTTTTTTATTCATTATTAAACCTACTCCTGGGACTCATATTTGATTTTGTATTTATAACCCTGTGTTCAACTGACCAGAAATCTTGTTCGTCCTGTGACCAAATTTCACTAATTCTCACTATATCTAACATTAACCTACCCCTCAAATTGAGAGGAATCCTGGTGCTGGACATATCTTGCCCATTATAGTTCCTGCAAAACTTTGTTCCACCTGAATTACAGTTGCAGCATATATTATGGACTTGCACTATCTTCGTGGCTGATTGGTTTTAAATTTCTAGCCTGGTTGTTGAATAGGTCAAGGACAGTTTGAAATCTGATGGGTACTGTAAGCCTCATACCTGATACTGTATTTTCAAGCTCTAATTTTATGAGATTTTAAAAGAGAAATATAATTTTAAAGTTAAGTTAGGTGCACATTCAGGCCTGAGCCAGGGTAAGCATTCACTGTGAAATTGTTTTCTTGGTAGATGTCTTCAGAATACATCTCCAAAATTAATGTACTCTCTATGACCTAGAATACCATGCAGTTCTGAAGATAGTGGAATAGATGTGACAAAAACAAAGCAAGAAAATTCTTATCTGCCCCTATGCCTTTGATATAATACAATACAGTCCATCCAGTTGATAAAACTGCACAGAATGTCCAGGACAATCATTATTAATTACAAAAATGAGGAAAGATGGTGGCCATTTGTCTGTGAAATTTCTGTATTCCAGAATACCTTACAAACACTGTTAAGTTCAAATTAGACTCTTTGGTGCATGCACCCAGTGGGAAGGGACGGGGGGGGGGGGGGGGGGGGTTGTTAGTGTAGCTTGTTTTGATGCATTAATAGACACAAGTCCAAAAGTTTTCATTTATCAGAGAGGCCGGCTGTTTTTATTAGTAGTCAGTCAGTCAGGCACATATTGCTGACAAACAGTTTCATATACTTTCATTATTTTATTGGGTCATAAATAATTTTACCTCAAGACTATTACTGTCATTATAAATATTGGAAGCAAAGGCTTCAGGTGTTTTAGACTCACCGTTGTCATTCTAAGTGTTGAGTACACTAAACTCAATCAAGAACAATAATAACTTATTGTATGATGTTAAAGGTGTGTGATTCTGTAGTGATTTCTTTCAAAATAAAAGGTTCATTCATTAAGATGTGTTGATATTAACAGTTCTGAAAGGAACAGGTCTCATATAGGCATGCTCTGTTCACAACTGTGTCTAAGATAAGTTACATGAAATTCATTATATCTGCTGTTGGCCAGTTATATTGTCGTTTTACTTACCCAAAGATGCCCAAATGCCTTGCTAAGTGATAAGTCATTAAGAGGTCTTTCGCTTCTGGTTTGTTTAATATAGATAGACTGGTGATATTTTCTAGTCTTGTTAAAATTCCATCATGCAAGAAATGACAGTTTTTGTTGGTGAATATCAGTGGCAGAACTCCAAATGAAGAAAACCCCATAAATATCAATTTAGAGGATTTTCAATATTTTGCATGAGTATGGATCTACAGGGTGATTAAAGTTTGTTTCAAAATGCTGTAAAAAATAAATCAATGAAAGAACTGCTGCTTGGAGTGATGTCAGATCTGAATGGAGTATTGTCGAAGAAGAGAAAAATGCTGTGGAAAAAAAAAAGTTATGAAAAGTTTCCCAATAGGTGGCACTGTAAGCATCATAACGTAAAGGGTTTTGGCTACAAATGACAGATCAATTGCAGTATGATGGCTATGGTGTGAGTTGCACATTAAACTAATCATATTGTGTAATGTCTACATCTACATTTATACTCTGCAAACCACCCAACGGTGTGTGGCGGAGGGCACTTTACGTGCCACTGTCATTACCTCCCTTTCCTGTTCCAGTCGCGTATGGTTCGCAGGAAGAACGACTGTCTGAAAGCCTCCGTGTGCACTCTAATCTTTCTAATTTTACATTCGTGATCTCCTCGGGAGGTATAAGTAGGGGGAAGCAATATATTTGATACCTCATCCAGAAACGCACCCTCTCGAAACCTGGCGAGCAAGCTACACCGCGATGCAGAGCGCCTCTCTTGCAGAGTCTGCCACTTGAGTTTGTTAAACATCTCCGTAACGCTATCACGGTTACCAAATAACCCTGTGATGAAACGCGCCGCTCTTCTTTGGATCTTCTCTATCTCCTCCGTCAACCCGATCTGGTATGGATTCCACACTGATGAGCAAACATGTTTTACTGGCGGGTCATCATGAGGCAAATTCTGAACATAGGTAATTTTGTATGGATAGCAATGCAGGATGTTTCATAGAATTTTATGCTCCTTTTCCACAGGTATGTGTAAAGATCGGACAATGCCCTGTGCAATGCATGTTTGCAGACCACCACTAGAGCCCTCCTGCAATGCTGTGGCAAGATCTTCTACTGATGTTGGACCAACTGTTTCCCTCTCTCCCCTCTCTCCGCCACACTGCACCTGCCTTTTCGAATTTCATAATCATTTTCTCCAGACCCTTGCCAGACATTGGACCAATTTTTTTTTTTCCCCCCATTCCTTTGAGTGTCCGGAAGTTCTGGCGAACTATTGGTGCGCAGTCACCATTCTTCTAAAAGTGCTCTATGAGCAACGTGCAATACTGCATTGAGACAGTTATGCTGCGCATCTCAGATAGAAACTGAGGAATTTTGTTTACATACCGTTTCCCGCTTCTTTGGTAATATTCCAATGAAATTAAATGTCATTCTGCACCCGTTTCTTTTTTTCCCCCTTCTTCCAGCATTTTGAAACTGGGACTTGAACCTCTGAACTTAATGTGGTCATTGACTAAAATATCCTGAAAGTAATTTTTTAGTTTCTGTGTAGCTATGAAGATCAACTATGTATTTCACAATGATTTCCTGTGAACATAAGTCTTGGAGGAGCCGTCTGGAACACAGTGGATTGCCTGATCTTGCTAAATTACTGTTCATGGGGTTCTTTAAAGACAAATATGTGCTGGCAAAAAGTGTAAACAAGGAAGAAATGCCTGCCATCTGTTTAAAATGTTTGTGCTAACCATCATGAAGAATTTAGACACCTGAGCTGTAAATTACTTTGAACTGGACAATAATACTTTTTTAATGTAGCTTGTAAAGGGGAATTGACCCTTGTTTCTTACCATGATATGGGGTGGCAATGTACGATCTGATTGGGAACCACCCCTTTTCTATTATTCGATTTTCCTCAACTTATTATTGCCACACCCTTGCTAATATCTTCTGATCAAATTCAGTTTCTCAAAGTGCTGCAACTACTATTGGAAGTTAAGAGTATAAATCCAACATCCATTTCTGGAATTAAATACGATTCTTGTATATTGTACTCTTGCTTACAATGGCCATGCATTACAAGGTTTCTTCATTATTCCCTACACCCAAGACAGGATCCAACAATAGGGAATAAACTGCCCAGGGACCAGCAGGTGCTCCGAACATGTATTGTGATAATTGTCATCCTGGCTTGTAGATAAACTGTGTCCATCCATTTCATAATACATACGCATAAATAAGACATACATGCAAACAGTGGGTTACATTAATTCATTATGAAAATAAACTTGCTACAGTGGTGATCATCACTCATTGGTTCAGAAAATGTTTGTGCAACACATCACTTCACCAAAACAATGTGTTGCAGTTCACCACAAAATTCAAAAAATGGTGATGTGTTCATTTCCTATCACCTGCACCTCCCCATTCCCAACAACTTAAAATTAAATACTGTCCAAAAGTTACATATGATCAAGAAAAGAACATATTTCTTGAATAGGATATCTGGAGAGTTATTGATGAAGATACGGTTTAATAACAAGCCATATGACACGGCAGTGTTAAAAATTATGTGCCTGGAACAGTTCTATGGCTGGGGGGGGAGTGTGTATGGTGGCTGACAGGCTGTAATTCATCTCACCATTGTATTCCTGACATCATCTTTAAGATTCATAGTTTGCTTAAAAAAGTTTTGTACCACCCACTTGACTTGTTAAAGATTCCTTCTTTTGTTCATCCCTGCCCCTCTCCTGCACCCCCCTCTGTTGATGCTGTCCCACAGCCCCCACCAGAAACCTCTTTCCCAATACTATTTTAACTACAGCAGATCATTATGTACAGCCACCGGTGTAATGGAAGTGAATGTTAATGTAATCCCACATTCTTAGGGTAGACCAATAGAAGAAACTGCATCTCCATTTGCAAATGGGCAGCATAATGTTCAATTTGTCAGCATGTTACTGTTTGCACTTCTGTCACTTCATAGCATGAGTGGTTGCCCACCAAATTGTGAACATCATTTGAACATTTTACTCCCACTGAGAAAAATCATTGAAGATATACCTTTGAGGGGTCACTCATGCTCAACAGCACCAGCTCAGAGCACTACCTAGTAATTGTGGCTCAGAGGTACTTGTATGAGAATGAAACAGAACTGTCTTCCTGGAGGCAGCTGGAAAGGTTGTGTCAACACAGACAAAATAAAGCTGTCTTCACACAGTCAGTTTGGCTTCTAGGTTTCCATTGCAAACATCAGTACAAACATCCCTTCTTCATCAATGAGTACAGGATTTGTCTAACGCCTGATTATCATCTTGGAAGAGTGTGGACATGGCCAGGTACTAGTGCATGTCTGAGGCAAGCAGATTTAACGGGCAGTGGAGGGTCAGGCAAGTTTTGGGGGTAATATCGTGAACTGATGTTGGAAGCATCTCATCAGTACTGAGCACTATCTGTGGGCTATGCCGTATTCGGACAGTGTATTGTGCTCGCTTATAGTCAATATTTCATCAACAGTTTCATCAGTTGAGACAGTGAACACTTTCCACCAACCAGACAGTATCAGCCATATGGAGTGACCTGTGTCCTGTGCTAACATGAAACCAATTGAGCATGCTTGTGACCAGCTGAAACTTACAATGAATTGTTGTAGGAACCCTTGCCACATACTGGGATTGCTGTCAAAGACTGGGACAGACTTGAGCAGGAATGTCTCAACCCCCTTGCGGCAAGCTTGCCCAGGAAACAAATAAACCAGGTGGACCAACACTGTACTGAATGTTACCCAACAGCAGGCTTAGGTGCTGCAGAAGTGCAAAGATGGGCTTTCTTTTAACAGACTGCATCTATTTGTCATTATTTAGTTTTTATTTCAAAGTTACAGTTTTTTTCAAAAATCCTTGTTTTTTAATTCCCTGCTCCTCTTGAATAAAAATCCATAAGAATTTGCAAATATGCAGTTGGTGCAAGACTTTTTCTGTAGTTTAATTGGAAAATCACTGTCCAATCCATTTATTGGATATTTCCACCTGCAAGAAACTCATGCAAGAGAAAAGCTTGAAGCAGTCCTCCATGAAGAGTAAGTTTCCGACCAGTTGCACCTGAGAAAGTCATACTTCTGAGCACCTCTGGATCCCACAGTGTTTCTCTAACCACCTATGAAGATGTGACCTTCCATACAGCCCTCCAGTACAATGGCTCCCTCCAAAAGTACTCCAGAAATGCCAAACTGGTTCCTTTCCTGAAATTCCTGAGTGTAGATTGATCAAAAATAGAAGCTCCTAAGGCATATGTTCTACAGACAGTTGTCTTGTAGACATCACTAGATGGTATCATGCAGTTGAGACTAAATGTTGGTCATGGTTGACGCAAACATTCTTTGTATCTTGAAATTGTCATGGGAGCCTTAGAATAAAACTTTGCTGCAGAAGAATTCTGCTTTTCAGTAGAGGGTACAGGTAGCTTCTTGGTGGCATTAAATTGTAAACATCCCCAAGAGAGAACACCTTGCTCACAATGAAAATGGAAATACAACTGAGTCATCGTGGGTATAATGCACTGCTTTTCATTAGCTTTGAAACATAAGCGTATTCTGGTACGTGCAGAAAATCTTACTAGCAATTAAAATCTTGGCGTATGTTTTCTGTTTCCACCAGAAAACTAAAATATGCATGGTCATAATCACATAATTTTTTCTAGTCCTTTAATGTTTTTGTGTGCTAATTGTTCAATGTATAAAACTATTGAAAAAGGAAGATAACTATATTATGCTTGTAGATTCCATGTTTGGAAATATTTGCCAAATAAGATGAAACAAATGCAAGAGGGTACAAATCTGTACCCTCTTTTGAGAAGTAGTAATTGATGCTCCTAATCATATTTTCTACTCAGTGAGGGACTATTTATTCAGAAGCCATGACCAGTTCTTTTATTTAACCCTTTATTTTCTCCCAGTCCACTGTTAAAGGGGGGTCCATTGAAATATCACTTAAGCTATTAAGCAGAGTATTTAAAATCTATGCACATACATACACCGCATTACTTCTGCCTCCTGCCCATTTTTCACCCCCCCCCCCTCCCGCCCCCACTCTCCCATGCCATTTTCTCTAAACCCATAACCCATACTGTCTGTTTCAAACTACACCATCCCCTCCCTCCCTCCCTCCCTCCCTTCTTAGACCCAGGCACTACCTCACCCTGAGAGGGTACTCTAATTCTGTGGTATAATTGAATAATCTAATTAACTAAAGCAATGTGAACTGTGTTGATAGTGTCTGTTAATACCTATTTCAGTTGCTATTCCAATGGGCAACATCATTCCTGTACATCTAATTGTCTTAGTTCTCATGCATTGTTTTTCTGAAGATTTATTTTGTTTTCAGAAACCACCTCTTTATTTCCTGCATGGTGCTGGCTCTTCAGCAGACATTTGGTTAAGAGTAATGAAACATTTTGCTAAAATGGGATTTGAAGTTGTTGCTCCAGACATGTTGGGTCATGGTTACAGCTCTGCTCCTGACAGTCCAGCACTATACTCATTCAGTAATGTACTGAAAGATGCTGTAGAAATCTTTGATAAGTTCATAAGTGAACAGCAGAAATGTGTCATCATTGGTCATGCGTATGGGTGAGTAATGCATAAAATACTTATTAATTGTTCATGATGCTGCAGTTACAATAATCAGCACGTTCACTGCCACGAGGCCACTGGTCACCACAAACAGGGCCTTCCTTATACATGATGCCGTGTGCTTACTGGCAGCCACAGCAGACCCTGGTGCTGTGCCTTGGTCTGGCTTGACGGTGAAACATCCATCACTATGCATGCAGCAGTCAACGTGTAAAAATACGTTCAGGATTGCCGTGCATTTTTTGGTACTCTCAAGTAGAAAAGATGTGAAACTTCTCAACAAATTTTAATGTTCTGCAGTTTTAGAAGTCAGATTAAGGCTTTGTGTCTGAAACTCACACTTTGATATCTTAACAACTGTAAATCTGCAAATCTGAAGATGCACAAAAGAGAATAATTCAGGAACTGCTTATGATAACAATACTGTTATACACTGAAAAGAAGTCATTTAGTCTTGAAGATGGTCCTTCACATGTTTTAACTTAAGGAAGAGGATATGCTAAACATACCAGCAATCATTTAAGTGTGGAGAAAACATGTCAAAGAGCTTCTGTGTTAGCATACGTTTAGGGTGATCATAGAAATATTATTAAACTAATGAAAACTGAGGACACAGTAGCTAAAGGTTATCAAAAATTGTTAATATACTCAACAAAAATTTGAAAAACACAAAAATGTGGAAAATTATCAGGGACGATAGCATCCTAGAATACTTGAACAACCATTCCACTCGATGTTCCTGGAACTGCGGCAAAAGAATAACTCTTAAAAACTATTCAGAGACTAAAATCCAAGAAGACTGCAGGTGCTGATGAAATCCTTAATGAAGCATGTGAGTGAAGAAATAGCTAAAGCACTTTTGTGTATAGCAAACTGCTCATTTAAATCAGTATTTCCAGAAATATTAAATATAAGCAAAGTAGTGCCAATATACAGGAAAGGTGCCAAAGATGATCCAAATAACCATAATCAGCAGCTTTAATATTTGATTTCTCAAAAATATTTGAGATGCTTATTGACCCCCTGTAGGATTCGGGGAGGTGCACCAGCTCCAGATAGGATCCATCGGGTGGATTAACAGTGAGGGCCAGGGCCAGTTTGCCAGCCAGCCAGCCTGAATGTGGTTTTTAGGCAGTTTTTCAGTATTCAGACAGGTGATTACTGGACTGATACCCATGTCCCATCTCTGTTACACAATTTGCATACACTTCAAATACATTCTCACACTTTCACATGGATGACACAGATGGAATACACAAATTGTATTCGGGAGGAGGAGGGGGATGATAAGAAGGGCTGTCAGCCACCCTCTGCCACCAGTGTCTAACACTGCAAAATCCATATTAACAAGCTGGCCCTGTAAAGAGATAGAATAAGGCCAAGAAAAAGAAAGATTAGAGATGAAAATCAAACAGTGGAAACTCCAGGTAGGAATATCAACAATGTAGGAAGAGACAATTGCTACTTACCATAAAGAAGACATGTCAAGTGTAGACAGGCACAATTAAGACACTTTAAGCTTTCAGCCATAGCCTTCATCAGTAAAAGAGAGAGAGACACACACACCATTCACATACACACATGCAAGCACACCTCACACACGATTGCCAACTCCAGGATACAGAGTAAACTGAAAATGCTTTGAGAAACATAATATTCTATTTTAAGTAGTATGTGGTTCCCAAAGAGGGACATCTACAGAAGCAGCTACAGCATGTCTAACCTAACAGAATCTCATATGATGTTACGGTGTGAGCATCCACAGCTTTGTTGATATATGTTAAAAATGTTCTTTAAAAAATTTGTTGAAATCTTCTAGAAAAGCTTCTGGAAACTGCATTAGCTGTTAATAAGCCTTTATTCTAAGATTAAACATGACCAGTTTCACAGTATTGTAATAGCATATTCAGAGGAAGATCTACAAAACAGAGAATGTAAATTAGGAGCAAGCTACTGTATTTACCCAAGTATAAGACCACCCTGATTATAAAAAACTCGCCTTTTTTTAAGGGACTCCTCAAGAAAAATATTATTTTTAACATATTCTGACCAGTTGAAATTGTACCTGTTATGCCATGTATTGATTGTCTACACATTTTATTAATATTAGGAGAGAAAAATAATCAAAAAGAAATGGTTTACATTAATTTTCAGACCATTTTTTTCCTGCTAACCCAGTAGTCTGTATTATCACCATTTTTAATAATAATAGTAATACTAATAATAATAATAATAATAATAATAAACCCCGTGGAGGCCCGGGAAAAGAATAGGCCTCTGGTATGTTCTGCCAGTCGTAAAAGGCGACGAAAAGAACAAACCACTAATAGGGCTAACCCCCCTTTTAGTGTGATTAGTTGGTTCAGGACAGAACTAAAGAAGCCTCGGACAAGCGTCGTCATGGTCGGGGACGACGCTTGAACCCTATGCCCGCCCACCATGGTAATGACACTGCTAGCCAACTGGAAAATGATTTAAATCCAAATAGAGGTGTTTTGCAGGATATGCTTCCTGCAACCACCCTAGAAGGAAAACAAAGACAGAGGATGAGATGGTCAGATGAAGTTAATCGACACCTCATGTTCTGTTATTACCAAGCAACAAACCTAGGAACCAACACAACTGGATACAGATCACAAGTATACACAACATTTATTACCAGATACCCAGAATTAAATTTTTAACAGAACAACGGCTAGCTGATCAGATCCGTGTAATAATCAAAAACAACAGGATACCCCACTCAGAATTAGAGAACATCAAACAACAAGTACAACAAATACTGGAACAAAATAATGTGCAATCAGAAGAAGAAGAAGAAGAAGAAGAAGAAAATACAGTAATGGACTCAAACATCCCAGAGCAAACAAGCAATGAACTACACGCATCAATTAAACAGTCAGAGGAAAACGAAATCTTAAGACAGCCACCAGAACAAGCACAAATAGAACATGAAGTGACACACATGTTAGATATAGAAGAAAAATTTCAGCTGACATATATAGAATACAAAGACACAAATACAGACATTAGACCATTCTTGCAAAGACCGCCAAATAACCCACAAGTCGAAACAACAATAAAAACTATCAACACAATCATTCACAACAAAATAAATGAAAACACAACTATGGAAGAGTTACAGCTACTGGTTTATATAGGAGCACTCACTACACTAAATATATACACTAGGCAGAGATCAGAACCAACCAACAGACAGAAGAATCCCACAAAACCAGCATGGCAACACAGGCTACAGATCAGAATAGAAAAACTGAGAAAGGACATCGGACAGCTAACACAATTTATAAGAAATGAAATGTCAGAGAAAAAATGAAAAAGGTTAGGTAAAATCTCACAACAAGAAGCGACAGAGCAATTAGATGAAAAGAAACAGAAATTACAAGCATTGGCCAAACGACTTAGAAGATACAAAAAAAGTGAAAATAGTAGGAAACAAAACCAAACATTCACCACAAACCAAAAGAAATTTTACCAGACAATAGATAACACACACATTAAAATAGACAATCCACCAAACATAACAGACATGGAACGCTTCTGGAGCAACATATGGTCAAACCCGGTACAACATAACAGGCATGCACGGTGGATACAAGCAGAAACAGACACATACAAGATGATACCACAAATGCCTGAAGTGATAATTTTGCAACATGAAGTCACCCAAGCAATTAATTCTACTCACAATTGGAAAGCCCCTGGAAAAGATAAAATAGCAAATTGATGGCTAAAGAAGTTCACCTCAACACATTCACATCTAACTAAATTATTTAACAGCTACATTGCAGACCCATACACATTCCCTGATACACTTACACATGGAATAACTTATGTGAAACCTAAAGATCAAGCAGACACAGCAAACCCAGCAAAATATCGCCCCATAACATGCCTACCAACAATATACAAAATATTGACTTCAGTCATTACACGGAAATTAATGACACATACAACACAGAACAAAATTATAAATGAAGAACAAAAAGGCTGTTGCAAAGGAGCACGAGGATGTAAAGAGCAACTGATAATAGATACAGAGGTGACATATCAAGCTAAAACTAAACAAAGGTCGCTACACTATGCATACATTGATTACCAAAAAGCTTTTGATAGTGTACCCCACTCATGGTTACTACAAATATTGGAAATATACAAAGTAGATCCTAAATTGATCCAGTTCCTAAACATAGTAATGAAAAATTGGAAAACCACACTTAATATCCAAACAAATTCAAATAATATCACATCACAGCCAATACAGATTAAGCGTGGAATATACCAAGGAGGCTCATTAAGTCCTATCTAGTTCTGCCTTGCCCTGAACCCACTATCCAACATGCTAAATAATACAAATTATGGATACAATATTACTGGAACATACCCACACAAAATCACACATCTGCTATACATGGATGATCTAAAACTACTGGCAGCAACAAATCAACAACTCAACCAATTACTAAAGATAACAGAAGTATTCAGCAATGATATAAATATGGCTTTTGGAACAGACAAATGTAAGAAAAATAGCATAGTCAAGGGAAAACACAGTAAACAAGATGATTACATACTGGATAACCACAGCGACTGCATAGAAGCGATGGAAAAAACAGATGCCTATAAATATCTAGGATACAGACAAAAAATAGGAATAGATAATACAAATATTAAAGAAGAACTAAAAGAAAAATATAGACAAAGACTAACAAAAATACTGAAAACAGAATTGACAGCAAGAAACAAGACAAAAGCTATAAATACTTATGCTATACCAATATTGACCTACTCATTTGGAGTAGTGAAATGGAGTAGCACAGACCTAGAAGCGCTCAATACACTTACACGATCACAATGCCACAAATATAGAATACATCACATACATTCAGCAACTGAAAGATTCACATTAAGCAGAAAGGAAGGAGGAAGGGGATTTATCGACATAAAAAACCTACATTATGGACAGGTAGACAATTTAAGAAAATTCTTTATAGAATGAGCAGAAACTAGCAAAATACACAAAGCAATCACTCATATAAATACATCGGCTACACCATTGCAATTTCGTAACCACTTCTACAACCCCTTAGATCACATAACATCAACAGACACGAAGAAAATAAATTGGAAAAAGAAAACACTACATGGCAAGCACCCGTATCATTTAACACAGCCGCACATCGATCAAGACGCATCCAACACATGGCTAAGAAAAGGCAATATATACATTGAGACAGAAGGATTCATGATTGCAATACAGGATCAAACAATAAACACCAGATATTACAGCAAGCATATTATTAAAGATCCCAATACCACAACAGATAAATGCAGACTTTGCAAACAACAAATAGAAACAGTAGATCACATCACAAGCGGATGTACAATACTAGCAAATGCAGAATACCCCAGAAGACATGACAATGTAGCAAAAATAATACATCAACAGCTTGCCTTCCAACATAAACTTATAAAACAACACGTTCCCACATACAAGTATGCACCACAAAATGTACTGGAGAATGATGAATACAAATTATACTGTAACAGAACCATTATAACAGATAAAACAACACCACATAACAAACCTGACATCATACTCACCAATAAAAAGAAGAAATTAACACAACTAATCGAAATATCCATACCCAATACAACAAATATACAGAAGAAAACAAGAGAAAAAATTGAAAAATACATCCAACTGGCTGAGGAAGTCAAGGATATGTGGCATCAGGATAAAGTTGACATTATACCAATTATACTATCAACTACAGGAGTCATACCTCACAATATCCACCAGTACATCAATGCAATACAGCTACATCCAAACTTATATATACAACTACAGAAATCAGTAATTATTGAAACATGTTCAATTACCCGAAAGTTCCTAAATGCAATATAACACATACCGTACAGTTAAAAGGAAGTGACGCTTGATCAAGGTCCGTGTCACTCCATTTTTAACCGGACTTAACGTCTGAGAAAGTGAAGGAAATAATAATAATTATAATAATAATAATAAATAATAAATAATAATAATAATAATAATGGTCGGGGACGAAGCTTGAATCCTATGCCCGTCCACAATGGTAACGACACTCCTAGCCACACGGAAAATGATTCAAATCCAAATAGAGGTGTTTTGCAGGATATGCTTCCTGCAACCACCCTAGAAGGAAAACAAAGACAGAGGATGAGCTGGTCAGGTGAAATTAACCGATACCTCATGTTCTGTTATTACCAAGCAACAAACTTAGGAACCAACACAACTGGATACAGATCACAAGTATACACAACATTTATTACCAGATACCCAGAATTAAAATTTTTAACAGAACGACGACTAGCTGATCAGATCCGTGTAATAATCAAAAATAACAGGATACCCCAGTCAGAATTAGAAAACATCAAACAACAAGTACAACAAATACTGGAACAAAATAATGTGCAATCAGAAGAAGAAGAAAATACAGTAATGGACTCAAACATCCCAGAGCAAACAAGCAAAGAACAACACGCATCAATTAAACAGTCAGAGGAAAACGAAATCTTAAGACAGCCACCAGAACAAGCACAAATAGAACACGAAGTGACACACATGTTAGATATAGAAGAAAAATTTCAGCTGACATATATAGAGTACAAAGACACAAATACAGACATTAGACCATTCTTGCATAGACCACCAAATAACCCACAAGTCAACACAACAACAACAACTATCAACACAATCATACACAACAAAATAAATGAAAATACAACTATGGAAGAGTTACAACTACTGGTTTATATAGGAGCACTCACTACACAAAATGTACACACTAGGCAGAGACCAGAACCAACCAACACACAGAAGAAACCCACAAAATAAGCATGCCAACACAGGCTACAGATCAGAATAGAAAAACTGAGAAAAGACATCGGACAGCTAACACAATTTATAAGAAATGAAATGTCAGAAAAAAAACGAAAAAGGTTAGGTAAAATCTCACAACAAGAAGTGATAGAGCAATTAGATGAAAAGAAGCAGAAATTACAAGCATTGGCCAAACGACTTAGAAGACAAAAAAAGTGAAAATAGAAGGAAACAAAACCAAACATTCAACACAAACCAAAAGAAATTTTACCAGACAATAGATAACACACACATTAAAATAGACAATCCACCAAACATAACAGACATGGAACACTTCTGGAGCAACATATGGTCAATCCTGGTACAACATAACAGCCATGCACGGTGGATACAAGTAGAAACAGACACATTTAAGATGATACCACAAATGCCTGAAGTGATAATTTTGCAACATGAAGTCACTCAAGCAATTAATTCTATGCACAATTGGAAAGCCCCTGGAAAAGATAAAACAGCAAATTTCTGGCTAAAGTAGTTCACCTCAACACATTCACATCTAACTATATTATTTAAGTTACATTGCAGACCCATACACAGTCCCTGATACACTTACACAAGGGATAACTTATGTGAAACCTAAAGATCAAGCAGACACAGCAAACCCAGCAAAATATCGCCCCATAACATGCCTACCAACAATATACAAAATATTAACTTCAGTCATTACACAGAAATTAATGACACATACAACACAGTACAAAATTATAAATGAAGAACAAAAAGGCTGTTGCAAAGGTGCACGAGGATGTAAAGAGCAACTGATAATACACTCCTGGAAATTGAAATAAGAACACCGTGAATTCATTGTCCCAGGAAGGGGAAACTTTATTGACACATTCCTGGGGTCAGATACATCACATGATCACACTGACAGAACCACAGGCACATAGACACAGGCAACAGAGCATGCACAATGTCGGCACTAGTACAGTGTATATCCACCTTTCGCAGCAATGCAGGCTGCTATTCTCCCATGGAGACGATCGTAGAGATGCTGGATGTAGTCCTGTGGAACGGCTTGCCATGCCATTTCCACCTGGCGCCTCAGTTGGACCAGCGTTCGTGCTGGACGTGCAGACCGCGTGAGACGACGCTTCATCCAGTCCCAAACATGCTCAATGGGGGACAGATCCGGAGATCTTGCTGGCCAGGGTAGTTGACTTACACCTTCTAGAGCACGTTGGGTGGCACGGGATACATGCGGACGTGCATTGTCCTGTTGGAACAGCAAGTTCCCTTGCCGGTCTAGGAATGGTAGAACGATGGGTTCGATGACGGTTTGGATGTACCGTGCACTTTTCAGTGTCCCCTCGACGATCACCAGTGGTGTATGGCCAGTGTAGGAGATCGCTCCCCACACCATGATGCTGGGTGTTGGCCCTGTGTGCCTCGGTCGTATGCAGTCCTGATTGTGGCGCTCACCTGCACGGCGCCAAACACGCATACGACCATCATTGGCACCAAGGCAGAAGCGACTCTCATTGCTGAAGACGACACGTCTCCATTCGTCCCTCCATTCACGCCTGTCGCGACACCACTGGAGGCGGGCTGCACGATATTGGGGCGTGAGCGGAAGACGGCCTAACGGTGTGCGGGACCGTAGCCCAGCTTCATGGAGACGGTTGCGAATGGTCCTCGCCGATACCCCAGGAGCAACAGTGTCCCTAATTTGCTGGGAAGTGGCGGTGCGGTCCCCTACGGCACTGCGTAGGATCCTACGGTCTTGGCGTGCGTCCGTGCATCGCTGCGGTCCGGTCCCAGGTCGACGGGCACGTGCACCTTCCGCCGACCACGGGCGACAACATCGATGTACTGTGGAGACCTCACGCCCCACGTGTTGAGCAATTCAGCGGTACGTCCACCCGGCCTCCCGCATGCCCACTATACGCCCTCGCTCAAAGTCCGTCAACTGCACATACGGTTCACGTCCACGCTGTCGCGGCATGCTACCAGTGTTAAAGACTGCGATGGAGCTCCGTATGCCACGGCAAACTGGCTGACACTGACGGAGGCGGTGCACAAATGCTGCGCAGCTAGCGCCATTCGACGGCCAACACCTCGGTTCCTGGTGTGTCCGCTGTGCCGTGCGTGTGATCATTGCTTGTACAGCCCTCTCGCAGTGTCCGGAGCAAGTATGGTGGGTCTGACACACCGGTGTCAATGTGTTCTTTTTTCCATTTCCAGGAGTGTAGATACAGAGGTGACATATCAAGCTAAAACTAAGCAAAGGTCGCTACACTATGCATACATTGATTTCCAAAAAGCTTTTGATAGTGTACCCCACTCATGGTTACTACAAATATTGGAAATATACAAAGTAGATCCTAAATTGATCCAGTTCCTAAACATAGTAATGAAAAATTGGAAAACCACACTTAATATCCAAAGACATTCAAATAATATTGCATCACAGCCAATACAGATGAAGTGTGGAATATACTGAGGAGACTCATTAAGTCCTATCTAGTTCTGCCTTGCCCTGAACCCACTATCCAACATGCTAAATAATACAAATTATGGATACAATATTACTGGAACATACCCACACAAAATCACATATCTGCTATACATGGATGATCTAAAACTACTGGCAGCAACAAATCAACAACTCAACCAATTACTAAAGATAACAGAAGTATTCAGCAATGATATAAATATGGCTTTTGGAACAGACCAATGTAAGAAAAATAGCATAGTCAAGGGAAAACACACGAAACAAGATGATTACATATTGGATAACCACAGCGACTGCATAGAAGCGATGGGAAAAACAGATGCCTATAAATATCTAGGATACAGACAAAAAATAGGAATAGATAATACAAATATTAAAGAAGAACTAAAAGAAAAATATAGACAAAGACTAACAAAAATACTGAAAACAGAATTGACAGCAAGAAACAAGACAAAAGCTATAAATACTTATGCTATACCAATATTGACCTACTCATTTGGAGTAGTGAAATGGAGTAACACAGACCTAGAAGCACTCAATACACTTACTCCATCACAATGCCTTAAATTTAGAATACGTCACATACATACTGCAACAGAAAGATTCACATTAAGCAGAAAGGAAGGAGAAAGGGAATTTATCGACATAAAAAACCTACATTATGGACAGGTAGACAATTTAAGAAAATTCTTTATAGAATGAGCAGAAACTAGCAAAATACACAAAGCAATCACTCATATAAATACATCGGCTACACCATTGCAATTTCATAACCACTTCTACAATCCTTTAGACCACAAAACATCAACAGATACGAAGAAAGTAAATTGGAAAAAGAAAACACTACATGGCAAGCACCCATATCATCTAACACAGCCACACATCAATCAAGACGCATCCAACACATGGCTAAAAAAAGGCAATATATATAGTGAGATGGAAGGATCATGATTGCAATACAGGATCAAACAATAAACACCAGATATTACAGCAAGCATATTATTAAAGATCCCAATACCACAACAGATAAATGCAGACTTTGCAAACAACAAATAGAAAGAGTAGATCACATCACAAGTGGATGTACAATACTAGCAAATACAGAATACCCCAGAAGACATGACAATGTAGCAAAAATAATTCAACAACAACTTGCCATACAACATAAACTAATAAAACAACACATTCCCACATACAAGTATGCACCACAAAATGTACTGGAGAATGATGAATACAAATTATACTGGAACAGAACCATTATAACAGATAAAACAACACCACATAACAAGCCTGACATCATACTCACCAATAAAAAGAAGAAATTAACACAACTAATCGAAATATCCATACCCAATACAACAAATATACAGAAGAAAACAGGAGAAAAATTTGAAAAATACATCCAACTGGCTGAGGAAGTCAAGGACATGTGGCACCAAGATAAAGTTGACATTATACCAATTATACTATCAACTACAGGAGTCATACCTCACAATATCCACCAGTACATCAATGCAATACAGCTACATCCAAACTTATATATACAACTACAGAAATCAGTAATTATTGATACATGTTCAGTTACCCATAAGTTCCTAAATACAGTGTAACATATACCATACAGTTGAAAGGAAGTCATGCTTGATCAAGGTCCGCGTCACTTTCCATTTTTAACCAGACATAACGTCTGAGCAAGGAAAAATTATAATAATAATACAAATAGCATACCTGTGACAGTATCTTCATTGTCACAAATGTTTGGCTGTTTCTTCTGAATATGCTGTTATTTTTGAGATCAATGCAAACATATTGCCAACGTGCCGCTCTTGTCATTGGCTGTATTGAAATAGCTGACACACCCTATCACTCATGTGAAGGCAGCGGCAACATTGTGACAAGAAATGAGTAAGTACGCCACTGGTCTTACCTAGATTTTTACCAACTCCTGCAGAAATGAATACTATTATTGTCCAATTTTAAAGTCAGTTTGATTCCGACTACAAATTGATTCGGGAAAACTGTGGTTTGAACGTGATAGATGTTCATAAGAAACCAAAGAATGTGGTATAGATTCCTGCAGTTGGTAACATGATACTGCTTGCTCAGCCATACGCTCACTATTCATAACCACTCCGCTCCCCTCGCCATCCCCCTGCCCTCTCCTTCCCCTCGCCTTCCCCCTTCGTCTCCTTCCCCTTGCCTTCACCCTGCCCTCTCCTTCCCCTCGCCTTCCCCCTGCCGTCTCCTTCCCCTCGCCTTCCCCCTGCCCTCCCCTTCCCCTCGCCTTCCCCCTGCCCTCCCCTACCCCTCCCCTCCTCACCGCTGCCATCCCCTTTTCCCCCTGCCATCCCCTCTTCCCCCTGCCATCCCCTCTTCCCCCTGCCATCCCCTCTTCCCCTGCCATCCCCTCTTCCCCCTGCCATCCCCTCTTCCCCCTGCCATCCCCTCTTCCCCCTGCCATCCCCTCTTCCCCCTGCCATCCCCTCTTCCCCCTGCCATCCCCTCTTCCCCCTGCCATCCCCTCTTCCCCCTGCCATCCCCTCTTCCCCCTGCCATCCCCTCTTCCCCCTGCCATCCCCTCTTCCCCCTGCCATCCCCTCTTCCCCCTGCCATCCCCTCTTCCCCCTGCCATCCCCTCTTCCCCCTGCCATCCCCTCTTCCCCCTGCCATCCCCTCTTCCCCCTGCCATCCCCTCTTCCCCCTGCCATCCCCTCTTCCCCCTGCCATCCCCTCTTCCCCCTGCCATCCCCTCTTCCCCCTGCCATCCCCTCTTCCCCCTGCCATCCCCTCTTCCCCCTGCCATCCCCTCTTCCCCCTGCCATCCCCTCTTCCCCCTGCCATCCCCTCTTCCCCCTGCCATCCCCTCTTCCCCCTGCCATCCCCTCTTCCCCCTGCCATCCCCTCTTCCCCCTGCCATCCCCTCTTCCCCCTGCCATCCCCTCTTCCCCCTGCCATCCCCTCTTCCCCCTGCCATCCCCTCTTCCCCCTGCCATCCCCTCTTCCCCCTGCCATCCCCTCTTCCCCCTGCCATCCCCTCTTCCCCCTGCCATCCCCTCTTCCCCCTGCCATCCCCTCTTCCCCCTGCCATCCCCTCTTCCCCCTGCCATCCCCTCTTCCCCCTGCCATCCCCTCTTCCCCCTGCCATCCCCTCTTCCCCCTGCCATCCCCTCTTCCCCCTGCCATCCCCTCTTCCCCCTGCCATCCCCTCTTCCCCCTGCCATCCCCTCTTCCCCCTGCCATCCCCTCTTCCCCCTGCCATCCCCTCTTCCCCCTGCCATCCCCTCTTCCCCCTGCCATCCCCTCTTCCCCCTGCCATCCCCTCTTCCCCCTGCCATCCCCTCTTCCCCCTGCCATCCCCTCTTCCCCCTGCCATCCCCCCTCCTCTCGCCTGCCATCCCCCCCCTCCTCTCGCCTGCCATCCCCCCCCTCCTCTCGCCTGCCATCCCCCCCCTCCTCTCGCCTGCCATCCCCCCCCTCCTCTCGCCTGCCATCCCCCCCCTCCTCTCGCCTGCCATCCCCCCCCTCCTCTCGCCTGCCATCCCCCCCCTCCTCTCGCCTGCCATCCCCCCCTCCTCTCGCCTGCCATCCCCCCCCTCCTCTCGCCTGCCATCCCCCCCCTCCTCTCGCCTGCCATCCCCCCCCTCCTCTCGCCTGCCATGACCCCTTGTCTCCCTTCCCTCTGCTATCCCCTCCCCTTTTCCTGCCATCCCGTCCCCTTTTCCTGCCAGCCCCTCCCCTTTTCCGGCCATCCACTCCCCTTTTCCGGCCATCCACTCCCCTTTTCCGGCCATCCACTCCCCTTTTCCGGCCATCCACTCCCCTTTTCCGGCCATCCACTCCCCTTTTCCGGCCATCCACTCCCCTTTTCCGGCCATCCACTCCCCTTACACTGGCAATCCCCTTGCCTTCTTCGGCCTTCCCCTCGCCTTCCCCGGCAATCCCCTCCCCTTGCCCTCCCCTTCCCTTACCATTCCCCTCCTCTCCCCTGCCATCCACTCCCCTCCCCTTCCCCGGCCATTCCCTCCCCTTGCCGTCTCCTTCCCCTGCCATCCCCTCTCCTTCCCCTGCCATCCCCTCTCCTTCCCCTGCCATCCCCTCTCCTTCCCCTGCCATCCCCTCTCCTGCCCCTGCCATCCCCTTCCCCTGCCCTCTCCTTTCCCTCCCTTCCCTCCTTTCACTCCCTTCCCTTCCCCTCCATCCCCTCCTTTCCCTTCGGCACCCCTGCCCTCCACCCCTCCCCTGCCCTCCTCCCTTCCCCTCCCCTCCCCTCCCCTGCCCTCCTCCCCTACCCTCCCGTGCCCTCCTCCCCTGCCCTCCTCCCCTACCCTCCCGTGCCCTCCTCCCCTCCCGTGCCCTCCTCCTCTCCCCTCCCCTCCCCTCCCCTGCCCACCTCCCCTCCCCTCTCCTGCCCTCCTCTCCCCTACCGTCCTCCTCTCCCCTACCCTCCCCTATCATCCTCCTCTCCCCCTCCCCTTGAGTATTTAAATGTCAGGAAGTTGTTTCTGAAAGTATTTGTATGGAGTGTAGCCATGTATGGAAGTGAAACGTGGACGATAAATAGTTTAGGCAAGAAGAGAATGGAAGCTTTCCAAATGTGGTGGTACAGAAGAATGCTGAAGATTAGATGGGTAGATCACATAACTAATGAGGAGGTATTGAATAGAATTGGGGAGAAGAGGAGCTTGTGGCACAACTTGACTAGAAGAAGGGATTGCTTGGTAGGACATGTTCTGAGACATCGAGGGATCACTAATTTGGTATAGGAGAGCAGCTTGGAGGGTAAAAATCGTAGAGGGAGACCAAGAGATGAATACACTAAGCAGATTCAGAAGGTTGTAGGGTGCAGTAGGTACGGGGAGATGATGAAACTTGCACAGGATACGTAGCATGGAGAGCTGCATCAAACTAGTCTCAGGATTGAAGACCACAACAACAACAACAACAACATATACAATAGTTTCAAGAATATCCACCTCAGACTACACAAGACCATCCAAAACATTAAATTCAACCATACCTGTAAAGTAAATAATGTAATTCCGAATTATATTAACGTAAAGGTCAGAAACAACTCTTTGGCAGCACAAAGAACGAAATCATTTGTAGAAAAGACTTGGTTAAAAACATAATCGAACTGCTCTGTACTAAGATATTCATGCTTAATAGGATGTTATATGATGTACATCTTGAGATACCAGCAGTTATTAACAACCCAACAGTGATGTTCAGCATAATACAAAAGATTTAACACATCACACCAAGAACACTGCAATATACACACAACAAACACAAATAAAAAATCAGAACACTCACTAACAAAAATAATCAGAAAGAAAAGGATGACAAAGTGCAACACACCCACCACCGCAAATCTGGATAAAATTAATAATGCTCACAGATACAGAATTGTCAAAGAAAGGAACACAGCCATTAGAGAAAGGGCTCAAACACAACATTAGTACAAAAATAGATAACCATTACACACAAAACCCGATTCTAGAAACAGAAAACCTCCGGACAGAGGAAGAGACAAATGAAAATAACACTATTAATGTTGGGCTAACATGAGAACTAGTGAAGAAGGGAATAAATAACATAATCACTATGTCAAACACCACTAATAAATTAAAAGAAAAACTAGAAGGTAACTCAAAGATATTGGACTCATACTCACAGATAAACAAAAACAACACATCACACAGAACAACCCAGAAGCACCAACACTCAGAAGTCAACCCAAGGTCTACAACCCCCACATTCCATTGAGGCCTGTTACTAATTTCATTAATGCACAATCATAGCATGGGTAAAACACATGAACAAAATCATAATGCAACATTATGAAATTAAAAACATCAGAACAATGAAAAACACAAATGAACTCACAACACAAATAAAAGACTTATACATTCCACAAACGGCATCACTCATGTCACATAGAGAACAGGTACACCTCAATACCCACTGCAGACACAATAAAACTAATTGAAGGAAACTTATGACATACAACAAACTGTCGCAGGCAATATTAATGAAATAAATAAAACCCTCAAAGCAATCACATCCCAAAATTACTTCCAATTTGAAAAAGAAATGTTACTTGCAAGAAGATGGACTTTCCGTGGGATCCCCAGTTTCAGGAACACTGGCAAACATATTCATCGACCACATAGAAAACACAATCTTTGATACAGTCATCACAAAGGCAGGATACAAAATTGTTTACTGGTACAGATATGTGGACAACATAATCTGTATGGTATATGAACCAACAGAGAAAATTGATAAACTTCATACAGATATAAAGAACGTATATAAAAATATTCAGTTCACCATGGAAAAGGAAACACAAAAGCAAATACATTTCTTCGACACAATAATAAAGAGAGAAAACAATAGACACACATTTCACGTCTTCAGAAAGCCAACAGCCACAGACATAATTATACATGCTTCGTCCAACCACCCGCAGAATCAAAAATTAGCAGCCCTAAGACACGTGTTACACAGCATCCCACTCTGCAAAGAAAACTATGAAAAAGAATTACAAACAGTACAACTCATAGCCACAAACAATGTTTAAAACACCCATCTAGTACAAAATCTCAACAAAAAAATTAAAACACAACTAAAGCAAAGTCAAAACAAGCAGAGAACACAAACACTAAAGAACCCCACAGACACCACAGCACATGAAAACACACAACAATTACACCCATGACATGAACTCTTACACACGAACACAAAGCAACACACAAGATAGCAAATGTACTAAAGAAAAAGGGATTACGCATAGCTTACAGAACAAGAAACATACTCCAATCACATTTACAAACAGACAAATCAGGTAAGTACCAAGGAGCAGGTATATACCTGGTAGAGTACCAAAAATGTAAATCAGTATATTTGGGGATGACAAGCACAACTTCAAAATTAGATATAAAGAACATATAAGAAGTTGGAAATATACAAATCGCCATTCTATCTTTGCCGAACACGTGATGAAACATAGACATGAATCATCCAACTTGGAATGTAATATGACGGTTATCAGAGTGAATAATCACAACAAAAAGCTCCTGACATTGCAAGAAAACTTTCACATACGAAGAGCCATTGCAATGGAAAGGTACTCAATGACCAAATCCATATAAGGAATAACTCTCTGATCATGGTAGCCACCAAACCAATAACTAAGATGTAACCAGGTTAAATAATTAATGAATCTCCAACCCGCCCCCCCCTCTCTCTCTCTCTCTCTCTCTCTCTCTCTCTCTCTCTCTCTCTCTCTCTCTCTCTCTCTCTCTCTCTCCCTCCCTCCCCCTCCCCCAAACTGCCCCCTATCTCTCCCCCCTATCTCTCCCCCCTATCTCTCCCCCCAAGCTATCTCTCCCCCAACTCTCCCCCAAGCTATCTCTCCCCCCAAGCTATCTCTCCCCCCAAGCTATCTCTCCCCCCAAGCTATCTCTCCCCCCAAGCTATCTCTCCCCCCAAGCTATCTCTCCCCCCAAGCTATCTCTCCCCCCAAGCTATCTCTCCCCCCAAGCTATCTCTCCCCCCAAGCTATCTCTCCCCCCAAGCTATCTCTCCCCCCAAGCTATCTCTCCCACCCCCAAGCTATCTCTCCCACCCCCAAGCTATCTCTCCCACCCCCCAAGCTATCTCTCCCACCCCCCAAGCTATCTCTCCCACCCCCCAAGCTATCTCTCCCACCCCCCAAGCTATCTCTCCCACCCCCCAAGCTATCTCTCCCACCCCCCAAGCTATCTCTCCCACCCCCCAAGCTATCTCTCCCACCCCCCAAGCTATCTCTCCCACCCCCCAAGCTATCTCTCCCACCCCCCAAGCTATCTCTCCCACCCCCCAAGCTATCTCTCCCACCCCCCAAGCTATCTCTCCCACCCCCCAAGCTATCTCTCCCACCCCCCAAGCTATCTCTCCCACCCCCCAAGCTATCTCTCCCACCCCCCAAGCTATCTCTCCCACCCCCCAAGCTATCTCTCCCACCCCCCAAGCTATCTCTCCCACCCCCCAAGCTATCTCTCCCACCCCCCAAGCTGTCTCCCACCCCCCAAGCTGTCTCCCACCCCCCAAGCTGTCTCCCACCCCCCAAGCTGTCTCCCACCCCCCAAGCTGTCTCCCACCCCCCAAGCTGTCTCCCACCCCCCAAGCTGTCTCCCACCCCCCAAGCTGTCTCCCACCCCCCAAGCTGTCTCCACCCCCAAGCTGTCTCCCACCCCCAAGCTGTCTCCCACCCCCCAAGCTGTCTCCCACCCCCCAAGCTGTCTCCCACCCCCCAAGCTGTCTCCCACCCCCCAAGCTGTCTCCCACCCCCCAAGCTGTCTCCCACCCCCCAAGCTGTCTCCCACCCCCCAAGCTGTCTCCCACCCCCCAAGCTGTCTCCCACCCCCCAAGCTGTCTCCCACCCCCCAAGCTGTCTCCCACCCCCCAAGCTGTCTCCCACCCCCCAAGCTGTCTCCCACCCCCCAAGCTGTCTCCCACCCCCCAAGCTGTCTCCCACCCCCCAAGCTGTCTCCCACCCCCCAAGCTGTCTCCCACCCCCCAAGCTGTCTCCCACCCCCCAAGCTGTCTCCCACCCCCCAAGCTGTCTCCCACCCCCCAAGCTGTCTCCCACCCCCCAAGCTGTCTCCCACCCCCCAAGCTGTCTCCCACCCCCCAAGCTGTCTCCCACCCCCCAAGCTGTCTCCCACCCCGCAAGCTGTCTCCCACCCCCCAAGCTGTCTCCCACCCCCCAAGCTGTCTCCCACCCCCCAAGCTGTCTCCCACCCCCCAAGCTGTCTCCCACCCCCCAAGCTGTCTCCCACCCCCCAAGCTGTCTCCCACCCCCCAAGCTGTCTCCCACCCCCCAAGCTGTCTCCCACCCCCCAAGCTGTCTCCCACCCCCCAAGCTGTCTCCCACCCCCCAAGCTGTCTCCCACCCCCCAAGCTGTCTCCCACCCCCCAAGCTGTCTCCCACCCCCCAAGCTGTCTCCCACCCCCCAAGCTGTCTCCCACCCCCCAAGCTGTCTCCCACCCCCCAAGCTGTCTCCCACCCCCCAAGCTGTCTCCCACCCCCCAAGCTGTCTCCCACCCCCCAAGCTGTCTCCCACCCCCCAAGCTGTCTCCCACCCCCCAAGCTGTCTCCCACCCCCCAAGCTGTCTCCCACCCCCCAAGCTGTCTCCCACCCCCCAAGCTGTCTCCCACCCCCCAAGCTGTCTCCCACCCCCCAAGCTGTCTCCCACCCCCCAAGCTGTCTCCCACCCCCCAAGCTGTCTCCCACCCCCCAAGCTGTCTCCCACCCCCCAAGCTGTCTCCCACCCCCCAAGCTGTCTCCCACCCCCCAAGCTGTCTCCCACCCCCCAAGCTGTCTCCCACCCCCCAAGCTGTCTCCCACCCCCCCCCCAAGCTGTCTCCCACCCCCCCCCCCAAGCTGTCTCCCACCCCCCCCCCAAGCTGTCTCCCCCCCCCCCCCCCAAGCTGTCTCCCACCCCCCCCCCCCCAAGCTGTCTCCCACCCCCCCCCCCCCCAAGCTGTCTCCCACCCCCCCCCCCCAAGCTGTCTCCCACCCCCCCCCCCCAAGCTGTCTCCCCCCCCCCCCCCCCAAAGCTGTCTCCCACCCCCCCCCCCCCAAAGCTGTCTCCCACCCCCCCCCCCCCCAAAGCTGTCTCCCACCCTCCCCCCCCCCAAGCTGTCTCCCACCCTCCCCCCCCCCCAAGCTGTCTCCCACCCCCCCCCCCCCAAGCTGTCTCCCACCCCCTCCCCCCCAAGCTGTCTCCCACCCCCTCCCCCCCAAGCTGTCTCCCACCCCCTCCCCCCCAAGCTGTCTCCCACCCCCTCCCCCCCAAGCTGTCTCCCACCCCCTCCCCCCCAAGCTGTCTCCCACCCCCTCCCCCCCAAGCTGTCTCCCACCCCCTCCCCCCCAAGCTGTCTCCCACCCCCTCCCCCCCAAGCTGTCTCCCACCCCCTCCCCCCCAAGCTGTCTCCCACCCCCTCCCCCCCAAGCTGTCTCCCACCCCCTCCCCCCCAAGCTGTCTCCCACCCCCTCCCCCCCAAGCTGTCTCCCACCCCCTCCCCCCCAAGCTGTCTCCCCCCCCTGACAGCTTGGG